>NC_065543.1:2722312-3025350 GCF_932294415.1 Quercus robur | reverse complement strand
AACCTAGCAGAGAGCACCGGTGTGGTACCGGCCGAATACCCTCCGAAGGTCAAGTTAGAACTATTCTCACTGCTCTAGAGTGCTAGAGAGGGTAAAATTACGCGTACCTTGGGTCACGAGAGTGTTAAGGTTTTTATAGTAGTAAGGGTCATCCCCTTTTCCTTGGAGTAGAAGTCTTTTCCTTATAGGAGTCCTTTTGGGCGTATTTTTCGGGATCCTTTCCTTATAGGGGTTTCTTAAATATTCTATAACGTGGAAAACAAGCCAATCCCTCACTCGTAGCGTGGGGAACAAGTCATATTACCTGGTCCGTCAGCATTAATTCATTTCTCAGTTTTTTTAGGGCGTCAGCAATTAAGACCGTCACACTTGGAGACCGTCTGCTAGGGCTCCGTCTGCTTATGTATGGAAGGTCGCGCAGAACCGTCGGTTTGAGGCTAGACTCTTTTTATCCTTATCAGGTGGATTTATTGAAGAGTTGGATGCTTTCCCGATTCTGCGTTATCCTTTCATTCGATACTCGCACGCGTCCCTCAAAAAGCTAATATTGGTTGGGAGGCCTACACTCAACTCTCTCCCGAACGAAATTCAACTCTTCACTGCTCTTGAAGAGCTGCGGATACAGAACTTTAACAAGCTTCGCCTGATTGGTTGAGTATTCCTTCTTCTCTTCAAAAACTGTTTCTTTACGTCTGCGAAATGCTAATGTGTCTTCCCACACTAGATTTCACCAATTTAAAACATCTGCACATTGCTTATTGCCCCAGTTTAGAGAAAATATGTGCAGATGGGAGCAGCGCAGAGTGGTTTAAGATTGCCCATATTCCAAACATCCAAATCAATGGAAAATACATTAAAGGGAAGGATTCTGAGGACTCTGGAGACTTTTACGACTCTGACTTTGATGATTAGTAAGTGTACTTATACCTGGACTACAAGTATATTCCATTTCCTACTGGCCCCCAATTTATTTTTGTAATTTTTTATTTTTAAAAGGGCTATTCTTAAATTTCACATCTCAACATTCTAGATTAATTATTAAAAAAAAAATTAGATTAATGCTTCTTGAATTAATTAATAGAAATTTAACTCAGCAACCACTCTGATTACTGGAATGTTACAAAAAATCTGATCTCAGCCAATGCTTATAAAATTTGTTAGATTAATCCATCCATGATAACATACATACTCATTTTGTTTCTCAACATTTCTTTTAACCTTCGCTTATTGGTGTCAAATTGATTATGTCCATTGATGAAAGCATACTCATTCTTTTCAATTTCATGAGCTGGAATCTATATCTATATATTACTAAAAGCTGAAGCGTAGTGTTTAATGCTGCTGCTCTCACGTTACACCACATCAGCCGCCACGTCATTTTTTTTTTAATATAATTTGTCCTACAATTTTAAAATGGTTTTTACAATTTTCAACCCTATAAATGCAGCCCACTACTTATTTATTTACTTCCACTATCATCCTATAATAAATCCAGCCCACTACTTATTTATTTACTTCCACTATCACCCTATAGTAAATCTGTATAATTAATCCAACGCACCTCTTATTTATTTAGTTTCACTATCAAGCCCAACTCAAAACCTTTTTAATTTAGCTTTAGGGTTTTGTGTGAGCATTTTCAGCTTAAAGGGGAAAAAAAAAAGTTTCAACCCTATAAATGCAACCCACTACTTATTTATTTACTTCCATTATTACCCTATAGTAAATCTGTATAATTAATTCAACGCACCTCTTATTTATTTAGTTCCACTATCAAGCCCAACTCAAAGCTTTTTCAGTTTAGCTTTAGGGTTTTGTGTGAGCATTTTTAGCTTAAAGAAAAAAAAAAAAAAAAAAAAAAAAAAAAAAAAAAAAAAAAACAACAACAACAGCAACAACAACGTTGAAGCCTTTCAAGCTTAAGGTTTTTTTTTTTATTTTTTTTTTATTTTTCTTATAATTGTTTTTAACATTAATTTTTTTTTAATATTTACACTTCTCCAACCTTTCTTTTTCCCTTATCATTTCATCTCCCCACTACTTCTTCAATTTTTCTCCCTCTCTTATCTTTTCATCTCCCCACTATCCTCTACATTAATATCATTCTTCCTCTTTCCCTTTATCTTCCTTTATTTTTGTCTCTTCTTATTCACACCCTCTTACTATAAATTTGTCACTATCTCTTCTATTCTATGCATAGTTTTCCCTCACAAAAAAAAAAATGTTCCCTCTCTCTCTCTCTCTCTAATTTTTTTGGTGGATTTTTTTTATTTTTCTTGCATCTCTACTTTAGGTTGATAATTTTTTATATTCTTTAAAACTCTATTTTTGGTTAATGCGATTTAGTTTTGTTTTTTAAATTGTTGTTGTTGTTGTTGTTTTTATTTATTTATTTATTTTATTCTCTTTGATTGTTAAATGTTATCCTATTGCGTTCTAAAGAATTAAATATAGCATTTAAAAATATAATATTATTCTATTACATATCATGATTTGGAAAATTTGGTATTTATTTTGTTACATAGCATAATTTTTTATAGTGCTCAATTTAGATGTTAAACTATGAGACTTTACTAATTTTTGTTTATTTTCTAATCCTTTGTGGTGGACAAAGTACTCTTAATAGTTGTATTAGAAGTACTCTATAATGCCATTTATTTAAAGAAGAGCAAAGGTTAGCCAAATGCAAATAATTGGATAAGTGACAAATTTTAACTTTTACAATTTTATTTTTATTATTATTATTTTATAACAATGCATTTATAGAAATTTAATTCTTAGATTTTGCTAATAATTTTTTATTTAATAATATGTTTTGGGCGGCCGAAATTATAATTTCTACAAAGAAAATAACCTTATAAATTATCAAAAACAAAATTTTATCATAATATTGGTTCAATTAATCATTGTTAAGTTTTATTAATTTTTTTTAGTTTATGTTTTTTTTGGTGTTTTAGATTGTTCCTATATTACATTTATGATTGTTCCTATAATAAATAAAAATATAATTACGAAATACATTACTCATTATTAGATTAGTTTAAATTGTAAAAAAAAAATTAATAAAACCACTATAAAAATAATTATCACACCCAACGCGACGCGCGGGTTCGTGCCTAATTCTAATAATACATGGAGCAGTTCTTGTTTTTAGGTCTTTGTAAAAGTTTTTTTGATAAGTAATAAGATATATTGATATAAAAAAGGAAACACCTTAGTACACAGGGAGTGAACAAGGGGACAACAAATCAAAAACAAAAATTGCAAGAATCTAGGAAATCAAAAAAAGAAGGGGAAGATTTTTTTTGCAAAGCAAACAACCAATCCAACAAAGTTCTAAAAAAGAATAGCTTGAGGTCTGGAATAGTTCTCTCAATATCTTAAAAACAACGACTATTTCTATCTCTCCAAAGACACCACATTAAGCCATGAGGAATGATGGACCATATATAACCATTTCGATGACGACCAAAGCTACCTTGCCAACACCCTAACAGCCCCAAAACAGTATGTGGCATAACCCAAGATACTCCAAATAGATTTTGGAAATAGATTTTGTTAATTTGGGCTGTAGGGTCATAATTCCAATGTTTATTTGAGTGAATTTGTTGTTGGGTTGCATATGAATGAGATAAGACATTGGGTGGGAGTAGGTCTTGCGGATTTTTGTTTTCATGAAGTTATGTGATCCCCAGTTTTACTAGTGGAAGTAAAGCTTAAATTTCTTATAAAGTTTTAGATAGCACTGAAGGTTGATGGTTCTAATATTTATATATCGTTTTTAGCTTTTGAAGGTTGCTAACACATTTAAATTTTTTTAGCTAACTCATCAAGCTTGAAAAAGGATTCCATCTAGCAAAATAACCAACTTGATGACAACTGATGGTGAGGCACTTCAGGTCCGCTTTCTCTCTACCATTTCAGATACTTGTATATATATTTGTACAGTGACTGGGTTCTGTGCCCATTGTGCCTATCTGCATAAACAAAATTGTTAGTCTATGTAAAGGTGTGCATGTCAACTCCATATATGTGTTCATATGTCACCAAGACAATGTATAGAGTTAGATTGAGTTGTCAGATCACAGAATTATGGTTTGACAGTACTCGTTGACATGAAAGTCATGCTGTGCGTCTGGTATTATTATAGCTTAACCTGAACAGATGTCCTTTGCTTTTCACTCTTTTAATTGCTAACATGTATATACTAACATGTATATATTAAACTAATTGCTAGGAGCACGGGATGTTAAAAAACTAACAAAACTAACAACACGTGGACAATAGGGACATCATATCTATTGTGTTCAGCCATCTCTTATGTTTGAATAAGTGGAGTACTACTTCAATCTGATAAGTATATCATTCATGCCAATTATCCCCTCTTCCCTCTCACTTTCCTACAACATTTTATAACTTGTTACTTAGCATCTATTCATCTTGATATTCTGGTATATATGTAGTTTTCATGTGTTGATGTCATTGTATTAGTGTTGTAAGAGCCACCAGAAAATTTCTCATTTATCAGAGGATATTTTTTCCAATGTCAAGGATACTTCACATAGCACCCATTTCTGCCAGCTTTGGCACCTATTTCTTTGTTGGGGAGGCATTAAATTTTGATGATGCTGGAGCCTTTGCAAGGAACTGTGGTAACTGTTCACTGTCGTAAGAACTGAAATTCTGGAACAAGAACTGCTATTACCTATCAGCAATGCAGGAGGTGTTCCCTTTCTATGGAAAGCTAGATGGAAGTACCCTGGAATGGTTGTCAAAGCTGGATGTTTTGTTGTTTTACTATTCGCTTTGCAAGGGATATGGAATCAGCAAGAGTGGTCCATTGGTAGAAGATTGTTCATAGTCCAAGAATCAAAATGGAGGGAATTTAAAATTGGTTCCATTGGAATTGTTTCATCAAAATTTGTGAGCACTCTCATTCTCGTCTTCTTTTCTTTTAATTTCTCTCTTCCCAGAATACCTATTAGGAATCCTTTCTTTTGGTTCTAACATTTAATTTCGCATAATATTTACTAAATTTTTTGTTTATATACTATTTACAGATTTTGGTTATTCTTCAATTGGTGGTCATGTACTTCAGCATAGAATGGTCCAAGATTCAACCTGCTCAAATATCCAGATAAACTTTTGATTCCTATTCTATGCCCAAAATAATCTGAAAATTGGTATTTTTTTTTTCTTCTCAAATGTCCATTTCTCCAACATTTCAATTTTGTATTTCTTATTCGCTTATTTTGTAGCGAAGCCCCTTCAAATTTGTAGGGCCATTTAGAGCAACATATTTTACCGTATAGCATATGTAGACCTTCAAATTTTTGACTTGTCAATCTTCTAGTTATTAGGGCTCTTTATTTGTACAAAGTTTAAAAGATAATATCTCCTTCACTGTTAGGAATAACTGAATCTTAAGGGGAAAATGTTGAATTTATGACTATGATTTCTGTAAGCCATTGTTAGCAGCACTTGACAATTCTTTTGATGTTACTGCCACCAATAATTTCTTTTTTATCAGCTGATACTTTTCCAATGTCAAGGATGCTTCACGATTGTTTGGTTTTGGGGTAATTTTTTATCTCTTTGAGAACTGAAGTTTAGAAACTGGAGTGCTACTACCTACCAGTAAAGCAAGTGCACTCCCTTTTCATGTAAAGCTAAATGAAGAGCTGAAGCTTGAATTGGTTCCAAATTTCCAATCTAATTGTTTCATTGAAATTTGTGAGTTGTTGCATTCTCTTCTTCTTTTCATTCGATGTCTCTCTTCCAATGAAACCTAATATGATTCCTTTTGATTCTTTTTTCTTCTTTCAATTTCATATATTATTATTATTAAATTTTTTGTTTGTATACTATTTATAGATTTTGGCCACCCTTCTTATCCCTATTAGAAGACATGCACTTCAGCACAGATTGGCCTTAGATTTGCCATATTCCAGATATCCAGATAAACATCTGATTCCCATTCTAAGCTCAAAATAATCTTAATTCATATTTCCTCTGAAAGGTCCTTTTTTCTAACATTTCATTTTGGAATAAACTAGTTCTTTTTATAATTAATTTACCGTCTTTCTTATCCTCTTATTTTAAGGCTACTTCCCTTCAATTTTTGTGTCAAACTTGTATCTCTATGTACTGCAACATATTCTTCTGCATAGCATATGTAAACCTCCAAATTTTTGTTTCAAGCAATTCCCTCAAATTTTTTGGATTTATTTTACATAGGAAATTCTGGTCTACTTGTTACTATTGCATTGTCTTCGCTATAATGTTTTGACTCATCAGTTTTCTAATAATAATGGCTCTTATCGAATATGAAGCAATAGCATTTTGTATATGCTTTGGTCATAATCTGATTTCATTTTAAAAATGAAAAGCTAGAACCACATGCTTACTTAGTCTCTCTATATATCCACAATCTAGCTATCACATCTGCTGCATCTTTTTATTTGAGGACTCAATATGCCTGCTAATTGCAGCCAGGAAACAGCTATAAAGTTCATATATATGCTTATGTGCACAAATTCATCTATTCTAGAACCATGCAAGATCCCATAAGCCAATGCTTGAGCATCATTCATCCCTCTTAAATTTCTCTCTGTTATAGGAGATAAAAGAAGCTACAAAACCAACATATATTTGAAGTCATAAATACACTATGACAATGGCTCTACTTGATTATGCAAAGATATGGTGACAACACTAAAATTCCTACCTGCCCTCTTCGAAGCTTCTCCAAGGGAATTCCAACCAGGGGCGGCTGCACTTGTAATTCAGGGGGTTCACTGCACTTGTAATTCAGGGGGTTCAAATGAACCCCCTGACTTAAAAAAAAAAAATATATATATATATATATATATAATATTTATTATTAATTCAATTACTTTTAAAAATATTTTTGCACAATTTGGCTTAAATCTTGCACACCCTAATCACAAATCAATTTAGCTTAAAATCAAACAACATAGATCAGCTCATCCTAAAACTAATTAACAGCACAAATCACTCTTCCTTTCCATCATGAATATCATCTCATCTTTCTTCTCTATTGGACTCTCTATGTATCTCCAACTCTAAGAGTAAAATGGGAGTGTTTGTGAGTTCTGAATGGCTCTCTTTATTATAAATTTATATTATATATATGTGAGAATGTGTGTGTTTGTTACGTGTGTATATTGTTATCATGTTATAATAACTTTTTGTTATGAAGCCAATGATTCAAGAAAAAAAATAGAAAAGTCAATGATTGTTTTTTTAGATACATGATAGAATTTCTACTCTGACTTAAACTAAGTGTATATGTATATGAAACTCCCTCTTAGAGACTTGAATCTCGGCCCTTGCCCCTCACACCTCACAAGTATTTATAATTGTGGAGTGACCACCGCACCAAGGGTGTGCGGTGGTAAAGTCAATGACTGTTAAATGTATTATTTATGTATAGATGAGTGTAGTTATGTGGGTCAATAATTAATATAAGGTCAATAATTTATAAAAAAAATAACAAATAAATAATGACAACTACATAAAAATAAAAATGTTAGACAAACTTAACAAAATAAAATGGTCACATCTACATTAACAATAGATAATGACAATTGATAATAAACTATCATGTGACGATTTCAAGATATATAAAAACTTGTAGAAAGAAACTGTAAAATTTCATGTATTTATGTTTTTTTTTTTTTTTTTTCAATAACACAATGTATTCAAATTCTCTTTTTATTAAAATTTGTTTAATTTAAATTTCTTAACGAACCCCCTTAAGAAAATTGCTGGAGCCGCCACTGATTCCAACCATGCCATCTTGGTTTAAGCATCCTACATAAACTTGTGTCTTGGTCCTAGTGGTAGAGAGGCTTCCAGTACATACTCTTACCATCACTTTTAAACCATATATAACATTTTCAGCTTGGTATATTTGTTAAAGGTTTCATTTAATCTTGAATGAAAATTCCATGACTTGGACACACTTTTAATAAGGTTCAAAGTGGTTGCCTACCTCTTTATCTCCTACATTTGGAAAGGATCATGACCAGAAGAAGGAACATGTTCATCATTACAAGAAATGAGTTCCCACCAAATTGAAGAAGGCCAAGAATTTGAGACATACTCTCAGCGTGAAGAAACATAATCAGGATGTTAGCACCATACCTTCTTGGGATGTTAGGTTGGATAATGATGAAGGTGAAGAAGATGTTGAATTCTTTGGAGCCCCATGTTATATTTTTTACACCCTTATTTTCCTCAACACATATGTTCCCATGTTTTTTCTTTCTATATTCTTTTATTGCTTTTGTGAGGAAAAATGGAAACACTCCAACAGGGTTCCTAATTCTTAATGCCCCTTATCATTTGATTTTCAGCATTGGAATCAAAGCTGGCTCCTGAGGGGTACAAGGAAATCACCAAACATAATCCAAGAGCAATACATAAGAATTTCGAGAAGCATGTTTTCGAAAGCACTGTCAATCTTACTATTAAAAAGAAAAACAGATGCCTACAAGCTTAAAAGTACTTTTACTGAAACTGTAACTGAAAATTTGGCATCAGCTTTTGTTGCGGTATCAGTAATTCAGAGTGCTTTCCACAAACTTATTCTGTCTCTGTTGCTACTGAAAGAGGAAAGCAAGATTATAATGGCGAGCAAATATATATAGACGAGGTTGTTTTAGTGAAGGAGTATCTAATGCATAAACTTGAGCCCAATGAAGATGAGCTTTCTCCAGTGATATCCAAGGCAATGAGTCCAAAGAGAACTAATGGTGATATGGGTGTGGTATGAGGGATGCCGTGACTTTGCTTCAACATGAGGAATTGTCCAAATACATAGCTATGAGTTCAGTTGAAACACAACATCGCCCATGCCAATTTCCACCAATATGCATTTGGCTGAAGTGTCACCATCACACATTCAGATCTCAGCCAATGCTCATAATTTTTTTTTTTTTTGGTGTCAATTTTGATCCGTAGTGTGTATGGATATATGTTAACGAGCTTCAATCAGTTTTGACTTCCATGTATCAATGTAAAAACGATCTCCATCAGACATGCATGATCTGATACTAATTATTCTATTGAAGTTCCTGTTGGGCTTTTGTAGAGCCTAGTTGTGTTTGATCTGGATGACGAACCGACCCAAAAGAATGTTGCGTGGCTTTTAATGGGAGATTTTCTGTGGCTTAGTCTATTGAGCGAAGGCTTGGGTCGATAGGGTTTCTGAGGATTAAGGTTTTTGTTGTTATAGTTTTAAGAGAAAGAAAAACTGTACTATCGCATTCTGTATTTTTTCCTGATAATAGTGAAATCCTTGC
The DNA here is from genome assembly GCF_932294415.1 of Quercus robur. Classification (NCBI taxonomy): domain Eukaryota; kingdom Viridiplantae; phylum Streptophyta; class Magnoliopsida; order Fagales; family Fagaceae; genus Quercus; species Quercus robur. Next base: position 3,016,021 of record NC_065543.1, on the reverse strand, counting down.
AACTCTGTGGACGTAGGCAAAATGTCAAACCACGAAAAAACTGTTTTGTGCATGTGATTATTTTTCTTTGACACGTATTTTCTCTATTTTTTGTTTCTCACAGATTTGAGAATTTCGTGTTAATTTTCCTACAGTTCCAATGGTAAGAAATGACTTGGTCAAATGTATCTCGATGTTAAGTAATTTGAACAAGGTCCTGACCATGTTATGGTTTCCATGTACTATGGTGTAATTTCTCTTTTTGGTATTACGAATTTTTGAGCTGTTTTTGGCTTCCATGTATTAATAAGTAGTTTATTTATGTATATGGAGATTTCCTTCCTTTGTTTGAAGAAGATTTTTATAGTTACCAATAAAATGTTTTGCAGCCTGTAAGTTGAAAAAAAGCCCAAACCGATGCAACAAATGTGAATCTCTCCCTTTATAATATAGGTCAAAGACAATATTTAATGCATTGATAGTAGTACTAAATTACTAAGTTAGTTGGCTGCCATTATAGATTTGTTACAGTATTTTGTAAGTGTTACTGTTATCAATCTCATGATAGCCAATCTTAGTTGGTTTAGCTTGTAAGATGTGAGAAACCGCGCCCCCGACCTGTTTTATAGGATGTTGAGCCAAACCCACGTGAAAGGGTGAAGTCGTGTTATTGCCTCTCAAAGTGGAGGTTCGACTAGTTATATTTTCCCTTTTAGATTAAGGGTTTTACAATGGAATCGCCACTTATTTAATTATTAGAATAAATAAGAAAACCAAAATTAAAAAATTCCTCATTTTATTAATTTGTAATTAAATTTACATTGATCATAGGAAAATTACATGATTTTGATCCTAGATATAATCTAAGATAAAGTACATGACTTTGTTTCCTAGTTAAAATCTAAAAATAAAAAATTATATGGATAAGCATTTGATCTACTAACCCTTGATCTAAACTCGGAGGCTATATTACAAGGTAGGAAGGTGTTAGGCACCCACCTTGTCTGGTGGCCAACATTTATATCACATCATCCAATATGTTATCAGTTAATTTGCATGTTGAATTTAATATGTGTACATGTGACAAACCCTAATTCAATTTATTAAGTATGGTATTTGGATTGAAAAATAAATTCTAGTGAATGTGTATGGATAGTGATATCCTAGATTCAAGAATCTAAAAGAATTATTAAACAAACATCTTTTTCATGTTTTTTGATGTGGATTTAAAATCGAAGCTAGTGTTATTCATGAACATGTGATGAACAACCAAGAACATATGAAGAACATTCAAACATATTCAAGAGAATTTAAATAGTTACTATCATGCTTTAATCCTAAATTCGCATCATGGCAACACAAAAAACAAGTTAGGGAAAAAGATTATACCTTCATGCAAAATCCATATAGTGGAGGAGGAGACTCCTGGTAGAGGTCCTAAGGGTGGAGGAAAAGAAGAGTTAAGAGAGGAAGAGTGAGTTTCACTCAATACATTGAGTTTTAGGAAGACCGAGATATGACAAGACTACTCAATTTCACTAGAACTCAAAAGAGGGGAAGAGATGAGTTTTTTTTTTTTGGTCTTAGAATGAAGGAGAGTAAGGGTTTATATAGTAGTGGTGGAGGAAATATGAATGGAATGCCATTTAATGAGGGTTGACAAAGAATCATGAACTTAGATCTCATTTTAGCATTGGGGGAAATCTGGTGTGTTAAATAGAAAGATTGGTGAGAGTGAGGAGCAAGCCAAAATTCGGTTTTCCCATAGTTGCTGTAACATCCTGTTGAGCCAACTTCGAATAATCATATCTGACTCAATTCTGATTAGACTTGTCTTGTTTTTATGCTCAAATTGAAACCCCGGATGTCTAGTTTCTGGGAAAATTAACCTTATTCACAGATTCAAAATATTCTGAGAGATATCGATGAAATGGTGAGCAGAGGTCATTTGTTAGAAAATGACTTCAGCACAATTAACATTAATAGATCTCAAATTAGCTCCCAATTAACATTAAATGGCTCCAATCTCTCCCATTTCAGACTTAATTGGTTCCAAATTTATCCTAATTAAAAGATAATTGCACAAATTACTCACTGAATAATTAATGTTTAACTATCTAGTTAATTAGGTGTGTGCAACCGTACCATAAAATGTAATCCTAATCAATGAAATTATGACACATCATCGTTCTCAAATTGATTATACTTATAACCAATTGAAATTAATTTTTCATAATCACATATAATCGGACTCAATTTGTGATGGTGCATCTTGGCCATTAGAACTTGATTTGATGATAACTTTCAATCTGATGGTCCGATTAGGGCTTATGACCAATCGATTTGATTGTTACAACATTAAGATCATTTTGGTGAAATGAGATTAAGGATCTAGTGACCAGAATCAAGATGCACATTTTCAAGGTGAAATTACCCTTTTACCCTCCGTGTAAGGTTAAATGCGGGTTGCAAAATGGGGTGTCAACATAAGAGTGGTCAGATGATGATGGTAGTATTACGTTAACAGGTTTATGAGGCAAGACAAGTGATGAAACCCTACCAATAGTTGGACCTAGCACGAGGCCGGTAATGAACTATATGGATCTCAAAGCAATCTTATTGGGTGCCATTCATTTCATGATGAAATGATTTTGTAGAATTGGTTATGTTTGCCTTTAGCATATTTGTTGCTTATGCCATCTTTATTTAATTTTTTTTGTTCTCTTTTGTTATGTCCTTTTCTTTTTATCTTTAATTATTAGTATTATTTTTTAATTTTCTGGCTAAACATGCTCACCTGGTTCGGTTTTCTCGAAAAAGTATTGAATTCCATCCATGTTGTGAAATGTTAAAAACTGATTTCTCTTGTGAATAATACTCTTGATTGTAGCTTTAGCATATGAATGAAAGTGCTTTTGGTATTTGTTAGTTTTATATAATAAAAAAAATCTTAGAATAAGAGAATATGAGAATGAATGAATTAAAATAAATATTAGTTATTTTATGTCATACCAACAAGTTTGATACAACAAATCTTTTTTTACCCTAATGTGGGGGGAAAAAAAGACAAGAAAGTTGATATAACACTTCAGTTTTTTACTTTTAATGTGTTGTGAATTATGAAAAAATTGATATAACATCTTTGGTAATACTAATGGTATTATTTTCATTTCCTACCATAATCTAGGTTCAAAAGATGATAGATGTATAAACACATATTTCATGAATACATGTCTTCTTTCCTTTCATTTTATTTTTTTATATTTTGGGGAGAGTGGGTGGGAAGATTCTTTACCTTTATGCTATATTGTTGTAAGATCTACTACACATTTTTTTAGTTTTTCAAACAATTTAAATAGTGTAAAAGAGGTTACAACTAATATTGCCTCTTTCTTCTTCTTCTTCTTCTTCTTTTTGTTGCCTTTGGTTGGCTCTTTTTCTTTTCTTTTTTTTTTTTTAAATCAAATTCAAATTTTTTTTCATTATTAGTTTTTTTTTTTGCTAGATGTTTAATTAGTTATGTTAGTTTGTAGTAATTAAAAAAAATTAATTTTTATAAACTATTCAAAAAATTATTTTTATGTACTAGGGGCATGAGAATAAATTTATACAAACTACATTTTCTATCCTTCCATTTTTTTACTCAACCAAACAAAAAAGTTTTCCATTTCTATACTTTTCCACTTTCTCATCCAAACAAACAGAGGATGGTAAAAGAGGAATGAAAAATAGAAGAGAAAATGGGTGAGAGGACTATTTGGTTGGGAGTGGAAGGGAGAGAGGAGTGAGAAAAATGATGGATTTATGATAGTGATGCCTAGTATTTGGTGAGCTAAAAAGAAGCAAAATAAAAAAAGTGAAGAGTAATTGCAAAAACATCATATTAAATAGGATGAAACATAAACAGAAGAATCACGCACTTACTACATTGCATGAACTAATATAATTAGTTTGCATAATATAAACCATATGAAAAAGTATGTTTCGATGAATTATAAAGGACTCGTGAACAGGTTCAATAATGTCTCTAAAAGCATAAGCTCTCGCAATTATAAAGGATTTGGATTGCATCTTCAACTTCAAAAAAAGAGTAGCTCAACAATGCTTTGGAAAATGGCCCTCGAGAGAGATCTGAAAGAAGCTTTGGATTTTGATGGAGTGGTTGTTGTTGTTGGGTTTTGATCTTCTAATAAGTGTTGGGCTTATTGTATGGGCTTTGTATGTGGGTTTTTAGATTTTGACACTAGAGTTGGGATTTTGTTTGATTGAGTTTAAGTGATTCTTGTATTTTCGGATTTATTTAACATGGGTTGGGCTTCTTGAGATTGGCCCTTGTTTAGTGGTTAACGTGTCAAATGCGAAAACTTTAAGTGAGTCTTTTTATTTTATTTTTTATATTTAAATATTAATTAAATAATATTAATTTAATTAAGACTTTGCATTATTTTCTTCTAAATCTTTTCAATGAATTTTTTGTTCATTTGTTATATTTTTACCTAAATTTTTGTTGTGTCTTGTTTAATATTAATAACAAATTTAACTATAGATGCCTCTTGAGATTCAATTTGTTTTCCAAGTTTTCTCTTCTTTCATTTTTTAACTTTTTCCTATCTAAATGGATATTTTCTAGTAGAGATATTTATAATTAAATAAATATTAATAACTAAATGAAACATGATTTATAATATAAAATTGTAATTTAACTAAAATAAAATTTAAAACATAGAACAAAATGCCTAATTTATCAAAAGTAAGATTGCAACTTTACTTAATGATATAGTCACTTTATACTCTAAACTTGCACAAATAAAAATTTATTTATGATATAATTGAATAAAATAGTACTAAATTACTAATACAAAAAGTTGATTATTCTTAAAGGATAATTTATAAAAATATACTTAAACAATACAAATTAAATAAATTACTTGAAATATTAGAAAAAATTGGTACTAATAGAAATGGGGAAAATCAAACTAATTAAAGTCTAAACAGACCTAAATAAAGTAAAAAATGGGTTGATGGGTCGTTGATGTGACTCATCATCATCAACCCCACATGAGCTATCTATTGTTTTTTATTTATTTATTTAAATTTTTTTAAGTACAAATTAATTGTTGATGTTTTGGATTTTTAATATACAATGCATTTTATTAGCTAATAAAAGAGGCCTTAAATTATTATTTTTTTATCTGAGTAAAAGGCTAAATAAGTCATAATAAAAATATAATATAAAAATATTATATAATATTAGTTAAAAGAGGAAGCTTTCTATTATTTGGATGGGCCTTAAACGACTGCTTTAGTCATCTATATGTGCTTTAGTCATCTATATGCTAGAGCTGGCTCTGGACATGTATGCATGCACGCACGTGACGCACCATATGTGATGTGAAGGCTTATGGTATTCCAAACCAAGTATATTCCACAAATGGTATCTATATATAAGCAATCATAATGCACTAAAATGAGAAACACGGCCTCTTTAAATGCATGCAATGTCATTTTTCTTTTACACACTTTTTTTTTTTTCCTTGATTTTTCTAATGGCATAGGATAAAAAAAAGCATGCATTTCCAATTGCTCCGGTGTTTTTTACCTCTAAAGTGAGGTACATTTTTGCGCTTTTCCAATTAAGCTTGATGCACACTTTTTGTGCTTAAAAAAAAAAAAAAAAAAACCTAAATTAACTTGTAGCCATAGGATCTTAACAATATTGATATAAAATCATTGATTTGGCATATAAAATTCAATATACTAATAAAATAGTTTCATTTCAAATGGATCCACTTCATGACTCAGAATCTATCTAGTGCCACATCAAGAATTACACACGAAAGAGAGCTTGAACATGAATAAAAAAAGGCTCACAGGGAGTGGCATGTAAAGATTCTTCACAAACACTTCATTTGAGGCCTCTGGCACCTTCAAGCTCATGGTACTTGTGTTTAAGTATATATATACATGTCTGTTTCTTTGGGATTTCCATCTACGTAGTCTCCAGCCAGCACCTGTTTGTTTCTCATTTCTTCACCATCACCTGCCATTGCTATGAGCATATGTGCGCAATGCAATAATAAAAGAGAGGAACTCTTTTTGTCGGCAATACAGTGATCGTTATCAGGTTTGTAAATTGTAATGAGATACAAATTCGACTATTACTCATCAAGAAAGAAACACAAATATTGTGACAATCAATCATATAAAGTTTAGTAAGATTTGGCGCAAACTTTTGCACGTATGTACATGATGTTCTTTTTGTACAAGAATCTCCAAATATAGCATTAAATTGTTCAAAATTGACAGTTCTCCTCCAAAACTAATTTTTCCAACTGATTTCGTGTCATAATAGACGATACTGGTATAGAGGTTTATGGGCACATCAAAACTAAATTAAATGAAAAGGAACATTTTTCACTTTCAAAAATAGATCGAGATGGTAACAAAGTCCTTGTAGGTAGGATGCCATATGTATGTAGTAGGAACCCTTCTAAAAATTCTAAGAAGCATTATGGATATGCTTAGTGCGTCAAGATCGAGGTGTGCAAGAAATAATAGTTCTCTCTTCGTACCGCCAAGTACTTCGTGCATGTGAAAGTACTATGTATCCTGTCTACAATCTGAACAAAACGACAGGTAGTGCAGCTAATGTGAATTCAGAAAATCAATTAACAATTTTCATCAATTACCAACAAATTTATCACCAAAATTACTAAGCTAAAATATCAATCACGCATAAAAATACAAAGAGTTATGTGCAAAACACTTTTTTCTTGAAAGGAAAAAAAACAATGGACAAACTCTTAATCAATCAATTATTATAAAATCAATTATAATATCTCTCTCAAGTGTATGTTTTACAACTAAAGAAAATCTTTTTGTTTTCTTTGCTCTCATACATATTAGTTTTCTTCTCACTATGCTCACATTTTCTTTTTCTTCACCACTGCACTCGCTGCGAGTTCTCTTTCTTTTTCTTCAAGTTGTACACTCTTAGCTACTCTCTCTTTTTCTTTTGTATGTGTTGATGTGGGTGGCTTGAATTGCCACTGAAGCCCAAGCCCATTCTTGTAAGTCGGTCAAGGATGACCAAGTTCAACTAGGAATGTATCTCCTAGTACAACCGACCTATGACAAATATATAAATACATATATTAGGTTTGTGTTGTACAGCCATAGAGATTATTCCAATTAACCTAGTGAGCAGCAGCTGCATAAGAAGAAGAATAGAGTTTTCTTGTCTTGTGGTTGAGAGAGAGAGAGAGTTAGGGTGTAATTGGGATTTGGGTTTCTTGAGAGTGTTCTTGTGCACTATTGTATCTCCTTATTTTTTATAGTGAAATTTCTTTGTCGTCGCCGTGGAGGTAGGCAATTTGCCGAACCACGTAAATTCTTATGTTCTTTGTGTGTGCTTGTTATTTAATTTCTGCTTATTTATTGTTATTGATTTGAGTCCTGAGGTGCTATCTGCATAACAAGTGGTATCAGAGCAAGGTTAGGATTCAATCCTTTGAATACAGTAAAGATGTCAAGCACAAAATATGATGTAGAGAAGTTTTGTAGTAAGAGAAATTTTTCACTTTGGCAAAGGTGAATGAAGGATCTCCTAATTCAACAAGGAGTTCACAAGGCCTTGCTTGGGAAAGAGAAGAAATCGGAAACAATGAAGGATGTAGAATGGGTAGAGATGGATGAGAAAGCAACTAGCGCTATTCATCTCAACCTAGGTGATGAGGTCATTCACAACATCCTAGAAGCAAAGACCGCAAATGAGGTTTGAGAAAAACTAGAAGGTCTTTATATAAGAAAGAATCTGACGAACAAGTTGTACGTGAAGAAGCAATTGTATAGTTTGCATATGAAGGAGGGTTGTGATCTGTTAGAGCATCTCAACACATTTAATATGTTGAACACCTAACTGTCAAGTTTTGGGGTGAATTATGAGGATGAAGATAAAGCGTTACTCTTATTAGCATCGCTTCCTACTTCTTTTGATCATCTAGTGACTACATTGATGTACGGGAAAAAGACTATAGTACTCGAGGAGGTGACTAGTGCTCTCTTGTCACACATAAAGATGAAGCAAGATGGTAATGGTTCTCAGGCTGATAGACTTATTGTAAAGTCTGAGTCAAGCAATAGAGGCAGAAGTAGGTCAAGAGGATGGAACTCCAACAGGAACAAATCATAGTCTAAACCATGTGCAAAGAAAGATGTAGAGTGCTTTTATTGTCACAAGAAAGGGCACTATAAGAATCAGTGTAAAGAGTTGAAAGAGCATTTAGAGGAGAAAAAGAATGGAAAGAAGCCCCTAGAATCAGCTAGTGTTACTGAAGAAATATCAGATGACAGTGAAGTTGGTGCAGATTTACTTTCAGTCTCATCAGGTAACAATATTCTATTGGAATCTTGGGTTTTAGATTTAGCATGCTCATATCATATGACTCCAAAGAAAGATTAGTTTGACATGTATAAGCCTTACAACGGTGGTACGGTCCAAATGGGTAATGATGCTACATGCCCGGTTATTGGGATTGATACCGTGAAGATCAAGATGTTTGATGGAGTTGTGAGAGTTCTTAGTAATGTCAGACATGTTCCAGATCTTAGAAATAATTTAATTTCTTTAGGAGTATTGGATGATTTGGGCTATTCATACTCATCAAAGGGTGGAATCATGAAGATTACCAAAGGTGCTTTGATGGTGATGAAGGGACAGAAAGTAAGCACACTTTACAGATTGATTGGGAACACAGTTGTAGGAAGAGTTGCAGTCACCACTTCGGTGGAGTCTAGCACTGACGACACAAAATTATGGCATATGCGACTTGGCCATATTAGTAAACGTGGTATGTTAGAGTTACACAAGAGAAATTTATTGAAAAGGGTGAAGACATGCAAGTTAGACTTCTGCAAGTATTGTGTGTATGGGAAGCAGCATGGAGTCAGTTTCAAGACAAACTCTTATACAAGTAAGGGTGTTCTTGACTACATTCATTCAGATGTTCGGGGTCTAGTATCAGTTTCTTCTCATAGTGGTGCTCAGTATTTCATCAGTTTCATTGATGACTACTCTAGAAAGGTATGGATTTATTTTATGAAGCATAAGTCTGATGTGTTTGGCATATTTAAAAAGTGGAAAGCACAGGTTGAGAATCAGACTGATAGGAAAATAAAATACCTTAGAACAGATAATGGACTAGAGTATAGAGATAAAGAATTCATAAAATTTTGTGAATTGGAAGGTATTACTCGTCACTTCACAGTTAAAGGAACTCCATAGCAAAAATGGGGTTGCAGAGAGAATGAACAGAATCTTAGCAGAAAAAGCCAGATACATGAGATTGAATGCAGGGTTGCCTAAGGTGTTCTGGGCAGAGACAGTTAACACAACAAGCTTCATTATTAATAGATGTCCATCATCAGCTATAGATTTCAAGATTCCAGAAGAGGTTTGGTAAGGTAGACTAGTTGATTATTCAAGTCTAAAAATCTTTGGTTGTCCAGCTTATGTGCATATGATTCTAAATTGGATTCGAAGTCAAGAAAATGCGTATTTCTTGGTTTTGAAAAAGGTGTTAAAGGCTACAGGCTTTGGGATCCAATCTCAAAGAAAACGGTGACTAGCAAAGATGTCATATTTGATGAAGCCTTTATGTTGAAAGAGAATGAAGCAGAGACATGTGATGATGGTTCACAGTAGAAATTAACTGTTGAGGTGGAGCTTGATGAGAATAGTTCACCTAGTGATAAGAGTGATGTTGAGATTGCTCCACAGCAGCAACAAGAAGAGTCTTATTCAATTGCTAAAGGTAGAGAGAAGCGGGTTCACAAAGCACCACAAAGATATGGCTTTGAAGACATGGTTAGCTTTGCTCTCGTAACTAGCGGTGGAGATCCATTCACTTTCAAGGAGGCTACAAATAGGAAAGACAATGATAAATGGCTTGTAGCAATGTCAGAAGAGATGGAGTCACTACAGAAGAATAAGACTTGGGAATTAGTGAAATTGCCCAAGGGAAAGAAGGCTATTAGTTGCAAGTGGATATTCCGCAAGAAAGAAGCATTGTTAGAAAAGGAAGGTGAAAAATTCAAAGCATGGTTAGTGGCAAAGGGTTACTCATAGAGAGAAGGAATTGATTATAATGAGATTTTTTCACCAGTTGTGAAGCACACCTCAATTCGAGTAATCCTAGGATTTGTGACAATGCATGACATAGAGTTAGAGCAGCTAGATATGAAGACCGCATTCCTCCATGGAGATTTAGAAGAAGAGATTTACATGCAACATCCTGAAGGCTTCAAAGAACCTGGCAAGGAAGATTATGTTTGTCTGTTGAAGAGATCATTATATGGCTTGAAGCAGTCTCCCAAGCAATGGTATAAACGGTTTGATTCATTCATGGTCACACATGGGTACATGTGTTGTGAGTATGATTGTTGTGTTTATTTTAGAGTACTTGCTAATGGCTCTTATATATTTCTTGCTCTATATGTTGATGACATGTTAGCAGCTGCAAAGAGTAAGCAAGAAATTGTGAAGTTGAAGTCTTTGTTGAGTAGTGAATTTGACATGATGGATCTTGGAGCTGCCAAGAAGATTCTTGGGATATAAATTCATCGAGATAGAGGGGCTGGTAAATTATGGTTATCTCAAAAGGGATATCTTAAGAAGGTGTTAGAGAGGTTTAGTATGCTTGATGCAAAACCTGTTAGTACACCACTTTTTTGCCCATTTTATATTGTCCTCACAGTTGTGTCCAAGTTTAGATAAGAAGTTAGAGTATATGTCTAAAGTGCCATATGCAAATGCAATTGGGTGTCTCATGTATTTGTTGGTGCGCACTAGGCCTGATATTTCTCATGCAGTCAGTGTGGTTAGTAGGTATATGGTAGATCCAGGCAAAGAGCATTGGAATGCAGTAAAGTGGATCTTTAGATATCTTATAGGCACTCGTGATTTCGGTATCCTATTTGATAAGAAAGCTAGTATAGAAGCTGTGGGTTATGTGGATTCCAACTATGCAGGGGACCTTGATTCTAGAAAGTCCACGACAGGCTATGTGTTTAGGTTTGCTGGTGGCCCAATTTGTTGGAAGTCTACACTATAAGATGTAGTTGCTTTATCCACTACAGAAGCATAATATATGGCGATGACAGAGGCAGGAAAAGAAGCCGTTTGGCTTAGTGGATTGGTTAATGAGCTTGGTTTCAAGCAGGATAACATGGTGTTATATTGTGATAATCAGAGTGCAATTCATTTGGCGAAGAATCAAGTATATCGTGTAAGAACAAAGCATATTGCTGTGCGAAATCACAAGATCAGAGAATGGGTTTCGTCTGGTGATATTTCTTTGTCGAAGATTCTCACTCTGATATATTAACAAAGCCAGTTCTAACAGACAAGTTCAAGCATTGCTTGGACTTGATTGGTGTTTGAAGCTTGTGAGCCCTTAAAGGGTAAGGTGGAGGCAATGAAGGAGTTTGCTCGTGTAGCTTGATCAATTCATGCCAAGGTGGAGATTTGTTGATGTGGGTGGCTTGAATTGCCACTGAAGCCCAAGCCCATTCTTGTAAGTCAGTTAAGGATGACCAAGTTCAACTAGGAATGTATCTCCTAGTACTGCCGACCTATGACAAATATATAAATACATATATTAGGTGTGTGTTGTACAGCCATAGAGATTATTCCAATTAACCTAGTGAGCAGCAACCGCATAAGAAGAAGAATAGAGTTTTCTTGTCTTGTGGGTGTGAGAGAGAGAGTTAAGGTGTAATTGGTATTTGGGTTTCTTGAGAGTGTTCTTGTGCACTATTGTACTTCCCTATTTTTTATGGTGAAATTTCTCCGTCGTCGTCGTGGAGGTAGGCAGTTTGTCGAACCACGTAAATTCTTGTGTTCTTTGTGTGTGTTTGTTATTTAATTTCCGCTTATGTACTATTATTGATTTGAGCCTTGGAGTGCTATCTGCACAACAGTATGATTTTTTTCCTCTCCCTATAGAGGACCCTTGGGCCATAGCCATCAAAGTTTTTGCAACACCATCTTTAGTACTCAATTTCCTATTTCTTTGTGGATAATGAATACATTACTTCTTTAATAAAGAATAGACTTTCTTTCCACTCAAAAAAATAACATTTTCTTCCACACCAAAAAAACAATAATTAATTAAATTAATTTTTTTCTTCTTCAACAAGGAAACTCAATTAGCTTTCTTAGTCACAATAGGAAATTTGAGGCAAATTCTCAACAGCCCAAACCACACAAAAGTGGGAACTTAATGTCCTGAGTACACCATTTTTTTTTTTTTTAAATTTCTTCTTCCATTTTGGGCTGAAACCACTCTACAATACTTGTATGGTTTACCAAATGTCCTAAACATTACTCTTTACAATTACAGCTCTTATCGCAAAAATTTTACAAGTAAAGCTTTGGGCAAAGGGAAAGTCATGATCAAATCTCAACATAAGAAAGAGGATGGAAAAGATTTGAAAGAAATGGTATTTGAGAGAAAAGAGAAACCATTAGGAATCCCATAGAATGAGGCAAGCATATTTTGTCTTTAGATTTTTTTTTGTTTTTTAATTGCTCCCCAACATGCGTCAACATGGCATAAAAAGCATTTGAATGAGATGTAAAATGAAAAACGGTTAATTTTATAATTACTTTTGAATAATAAATGCTAGCTTCTGAATTTGGTCATGGCACATGAAAGCGGATACGACTTATCCATGGTATACATTGCGAACGTAAAGATGTGGAAACACTATGCATAGAAACATTCATAGTATAAGCATTGGGCTCAAATCAAGACCCAATTCCTTGCCAAAACACACCGGAAATTGTTTTAGCAGTCACGAAAATTTTATTTTTTTTACCAATTAGACTACTACCCTCTTAATGTTTACATGTATGAAAAACCATACCTTATTAAAACAGCCCATAGTATATTCAACCCTGAGAATTTATTTACTATGGCTGTCAAGCAGCAATGACTTTCACCATGGTAATGGGGAGAGACACTATATATGGTGGTGTATAAGTAAATTCTCAGGGTTCAATACATATGCAAAAGGAGGTAAAATGATCACTCCCGAGCAACTACAACTACTTGCTTTCCGACATTGTGGCCACTAAAAATTCCTACAAGAGCTGCAGGGCCATTTTCGAGGCCTTCAGCAATGTCTTCCACATATGCTATCTTTCCTTCTCTAATGTAAGGCAGCACAAGGTCTGAGAAGCTGGGAAAGAGGTGATAGTAATCCTTCTTTACGAATCCTTTTATACACCCCAGACAATAAATTTCTTATGCCTTCAGGTTGATCAAGATTGTATTGTGAGATAATTCCAGCTACTGCAATGCGACCGTGGATTCTCATGTTAAGGAGCACTGCATCTTGCATTTTGCCTCCCGACATTTTCAAATTATATGTCAACGTCTTCAGGAAAACACCTAACAGCATGACCAAAAAAAAAAAAAAAAAAACTAATGCCTCTCAGTTTTTGATAAAACTTGCTCTGGCAAATAACAATTAGTCCTTGATATTGTTATTGTGATATTTATCAAACAGTAGTTTTACTCATTTTTATTGTTTAGTGTTATGCAATTCGCAGTCACCTTCATTATATTAGGGAAAGCAGTGCAATTACCAATGGAAACAAGTTTAGCCCCTCCTTAATTATATTCTTTTAGATTATTTAATTGCACATTGTCCACAGGCCTTTTTAGAGTTGCAAGTCATGCTTTTCCTTTATAACTGAAAGCGTGATTGAATCCAAACTTGCTCTTCAGCATATCAACCTTGTTCAGGTAAAAGCGGGACATACATGGAGATTCAAGCTTGTTTCCATATATATATAAACAAGCTTGTTTCCATGTCCCCTGCTTTAAAACAGAGATTCAAGCATTCTTACCAGCTAAAAACGTGAGTTCAGTAATTAAAATCATACAACAGGGGTGAGGACAAGGAGAATTTGAATAAAAACATTGTTGGTAGCACCTGACAGAACAAGGCATGGCTAGTACTTTTTTTTTCATTTCCATATATATTAGAGAAGATTCCAATTAAGGTTGAAATTCAACAGTGCAACAAGTGCAAAATTGCAATATTTGTTAGCTAAATAAAGGAAAAAAGAAGAAGTGAAGAGTGATTGCAAAAACATCATCTTAAATAAGATGGAGCAGAAACAGAAGAATCACACACTTGCTGCATTATATGAAATAATATAATTTTTTCGAGCTGAAGGCTGAAGCAAAGCTTTGCTTTTGATGGAGTGCTTGTTGTTGGGTTTAGATCTTTCTAAAGTGTTGGGTTTATTGTATGGGTTTTCGGATTTGGACCAAAGGGTTGGGGTTCGGTTTGGTTGAGTTTAAGTGAAGGTTTTATTTATTTATTATGGGCTGGGCTTTCTCAGATTGACCCTTATTTAGTAGATAGGACTTAGTGTGTCAGGATACCATGTTAAAAGGTGGGGGATCGCATGTTCTAACTTCTAACCTTCGCACTCGCACCTATTGAGTGCTCCATCCACAACCGAAACCCTTGGCTAGGTTCATACATTTGCCTTTGTTTGCCTCTTGAAAGCCTATTGAGTGCTCCATCAATACATGCAACCACAAAAAACAAAAGAAAGCAAAGAAACACCAGGCTTGAAAATTGGTTAAATTTGACATGTGGGTTTGGATTAGGCTCGTTAATCCATTGAATTGAATTATGAATTTATATCAACTAAACAAGCAAATGATGACCCTTGGGTAAAAATTCTCTCTCTACTTGGAGTCAAAAAGGAACATCTATGGCGCATGTGTACGCACCATCTGTGATGTGAAGGCTCTAGGGATTCCAAGCTTCAAATAGCCCTTAGATGGTAGAACACAATGGTAGTGATGGGTCATGGGTGTGAAGGAATTGATTTCCTCTCAACAATTTGGTTTTCGTGAGAGGAAGAATGTGGAGAGAAAGACAAGGTGTTTGGCTCTCACAATATTTTGAGTTTCTCTCGACTTTCAGTTGGGAATTAGGGTCAAAATTGTGGGAAATGAGGCTAATATAGTCTGAGTAAAGGCTACAACAGCAGAAGAGTTCGTAATAGTTTTCTCTGCTATTCTGGAAATTTTGGTCAACCAAGGGTTAGGCGAGTGTCAGCTGAAACTGTCCCCCATTGGATTTCAAAAGCCAAAAATATGTCAACTCGCGGGACCAAGATGGAAATCACTAGAGCAAAGTTGTTCAGCAACTCCAATTTTCAGCACTTGAACTAACTCAGCCCATTAAAACAAAATACAAAATATTTAAATAATAATTACAAGAAAATTTCACCATCGAATATGCTAACACGAAATAAAAATTTACAAAGAGGGACTGAGGGAGGTGGACCTGCTAATTTAAATTTTCTCAAGTAGGTGACATTTCTGACTAAAACAAATACTAAGGGAATTGTAGGTTAGGTGGATTATAAGACTAAGCCAAAGAAAAAAGAATGTTTGTTAAGCCATCAAATAGAGAGCAACTCTAATTTTTATCTTCAAACTTTCATCATATCTGATGGTACATACTAACAGAAAAATTAAATAATTTACTTTAAATAGGAAATGCTTATCTTTATAGTTTTGTCTTTTCTTTTGATTACGGCTTGTGAAAGAATGGATAATGAAAAACTATTTACCCATGATAGATATGTAGTTGACATAAATTGAAATTTAAGAGGGAGGACTCGGTTTTTACATAAGTTGATTGGGTAATTTACAAATTTCTCACACTCAACTTGGCAAATTTAACTAAAACAAATATTTAGTATTAGTGAGTTCTAGACTTCAGTTAGTTAACTAGTAAAGTTCCTTGTCATCAAATAAAAAATTTGGAGTTTGAATCCTCTCTATACTAAAAGCTAATTTGTGTTTTAGCCTGAGGGTAAAGAATAAGGAAATTGTTTGGTTTCAAATATATTTGGAGTCTTGGGTTCCAATCACCAATAGAATGTGTCCTGTCATCTTCTTAGTGATGGTTGGAGATTTGTAGCCCAAGGCTTCAAATATGTTTGAAGACAAACTTTGTCTTAAAGAACAGTTATCTTGGAACAAATGCTATAAGGACAATTATATATAGTACTAACAAATTGTAGATTGTAGCAGAGCCAATTAATATGTCAAGAATATGTAGTTGACTCCAAATTTAAGAATTAAAGCTTGTTAATGCTACTATAGTATTAAGAAATTCTAGATTAGTTTAAAATTATATTTTATGTTTTCTTTTTTATAAAAAAAAAAAAAAAAAAATTCAAACAATGTGCCATCTTGCCAATCCAATTTTTAGTTTCAACTTTTTATTTTCTCTCTCACTTGTTTGTGTTTGTCTCTATTTTAAGAGAAAAAAATCTTTTGATTTTCTCATAGTGCTATGGACACAACTTTTTTTACCATTATAAATTTATAATTGACTATGATTGGGGTGGATATGATTCTTATAATTAACACTCATGGATTTATTACTTTTTTTTTTTTTTTTTTTTTTAATTAAAATTCAACTAGTTCACGGGTTTAGGTAGGGGCCCACTTTCTTTCTTAAAGTTCAGAGCTGGGATCTGGTTAACAATTGTAAATTTGCTGTGCAAAAAATTATATCCGTACTATTATTATATATTTTCTAATAGTAGGGAAAATGAAATAAATTTTGAAGAAGAAATTCTTATATTTCTAGTTTCGTCTTTTTTTTTTTTTTTTTTTTTATTATTTTAGTTTAGGTGGACTAAGTTTTTTTGAGAGTGTTTCTCAACCAAAAAAACAAAAAACAAAAAACAAAAAAGCCTTTTCGAGAGAAAGGTGGACTAAGTATTTTTTAAGAAGAAAAAAGGTGGACTAAGTCAATTGAGTTGTTCCTCAAAAAAAAAAAAAAAAGTCAATTGAGTTCATTTCCACATTTTTAGTTCATAATTATGAAATAGGTGTCAATACGAAACATCTAACTTCTTAACACGTATACCGATAGGCATATAAAAACTACACCAATAATTCAACGCCTATAAAATATTTTATCAAACACCCTCCCCAGTACAAGCCCATCACAATCCACATTCATACAACTCATGTTGATTGTCAACCCTTAAAAAAAAAAAAAAATCATGCTGATTGTCAAGTACAGGCTAAACTTGAGAAATAGGAAAATATAATAAATAAGTGTTGCCTCTCAAAAAAGAAAAAGAAAAAAAAAATGGAACAAGTCTATCACAATCCACGTTCATACAACTCATGATCATACAGTTGCCTTTGTTTGCCTCTTGAAAGCAAATTGAGTGCTTCATCCATACATGCAACCACAAAAACAAAACAAAGAAACACAAGACTTAAATTGGTTAAATTTGACTTGTGGATTTGGATTGTGCTCATTAATCCATTGAATTGGATTATGAATTTAAATAAATTAAGCAAGCAAATGATGCCCTTTAGGTAAAAATTCTCTCTTCCTACATGGTGTCTAAAGAAACATCTATGGCACGTGTTTGAAGGCTATTGGGATTCCAAGCTTCAAATAGCCCTCATAACACAAAGGTAGTGATGGGTCATGGGTGTGAAGGAATTGATTTCCTCTCTAGAATTTGGCTACGGTGAGAGGGAGAAAGTAAAGAGAAAGACAAGGTGTTTGGCTCTCACAATATGTTGAGTTTCTCTCAACTTTCAGTTGGGAATTAGGGTTAAAATTGTGGCAAATGAGGTTTGTATAGTCTAGGTTAAGGCTAGTACAGTAGGAGAGTTTGTAATAAATTTCTCTGCTATTCTAGTAATTTTGGCCGATCAAGGGTTGGGCGAATGTTAGGCGAAATTGTTGCCAACTGAATTCCAAATTCCAAACATGTGTCAAACTCATGGGATCCACTATAAATTCCAAATTCCAAATTCCAACGAAAGTAGGGAGAAAATGGGCAAATGCCCATTTCTCCCAAACTAAGCAGCGTTTTGTCCCATTTTTCAAACTAATTAGGGAAATACCCCTCTTTTGTAACTCGATTTGAGATAAATTGAGTTTAAAAAAAAAAAAAAATTTTGGAGCCTTATAGTGGCGTTTTTAAGGGCCTATAATGATGTTTTAAGGACCTATAGTGGCATTTTGTAACTCGATCTCCATGAAATCGAGTTATAGGCAATTTTTTTTTTACCTATAACTTGATTTCATAGAGGTCGAGTTACAAAACGCCATTATAAGTCCTGAAAACATCACTATAGGCTCCTAAAAAACGCCGCTATAGGGCCTAACTCGATTTATCACAAATCGAGTTTCAAAAAAAGAGTATTTTCCTAATTAGTTTGGGAAAGGGGGCAAAAAGCTGCTATTTTTGCCTGAAAAGGGCATTTGGCAATTTTTTTCACAAAAGTAGTATTTAAAGTTTTTTAAACAGACTTATGATATATTACATAACCACTAAAACAATTTTTAGCACTTGAACTAGCTCAAATACAAATCAACCCACTAAAACAATATAATTTTTTTTTTTTTTTGAGAAGTATACACACAAACACAAGGGAGAGGAAAATAAGTTATAATACAAAGACACACCACAAGTTCCAAGAGTTGTTCAAGTATCCGGAGAAATTGTCACCAACTGAATTTCAAATGCTAAAGTCGTGTACCAAGATGGAAATCACTCGACCAAAGTTCTTCATTCAGCTAGCAATTCCAATTTTTAGCACTTGAACTAGCTCAAATACAAATCAACCCTCTAAAACAAAATACAAAGTAATTAAATGATAATTACAAGAAAATTTTGATATGGAATATGCTAACACGAAATAAAACATAACAAAGGGGGACTGAGGGAGGTGGATCTGCTTATTAAAATTTTATCAAGTAGGTGACATTTCTGACTAAAACATATATTTATTTAGGGAATTGTAGTTTAGATAGACAAGAAGACTTAGCCAAGGAAAGGAAGATTTTTTTTTTTTTTTGTTTTTTTTGGTTTGTTTGTTTGTTTGTTAAGTCATCAAATAGAGTGCAACTCTAATTTTTATCTTCAAACTTTCATCATATCGGATGGTACATACTAACAGAAAAATTAAATAATTTACTTTAAATATTAAATGCTTATCTTTAGAGTTTTGTCTTTTCGTTTGATTACGGCTTCTGAAGGAGTGGATGATAAAAAATTATTTTATCGTGATGGATACGTAGTTGACATAAATTAAGATTGAAGAGGGAGGACTAGGTTTTTAGGCCCCCCCAAAAAAAAAAAAAAAAAATTAAGAGGGAGGTTGATTTGGAAATTTATAAATTTCTCACACTCAAGCTGGCGAATTTGACTAAAAAAAATATTTAGTATTAGTAGTTCCAAATTCCAATCAGTTAAACCAGTAAAACCTCTTGTCATAAAATAAAAGATTTGGGGTTTGAATTATGTCAATACCAAAAGCCAATTTGTTTGTTAAATTCTTGATAAAGAACAAGGAAAATGTTGGTTTTAAACATGTTTGGAACCTTAGACTTCAACCATCAATAGAAAGAAAGCATGTGTCCCATCGTATGCAATGCACCTAACTTATGGTTAAATGAACGGACCTATATTATTAATATTATCACTATTATAGTTCAAGTTGACTAGTCTGTTTGGGAAGTGATGAAAATTGAAGTTTATTTGAGTTTTTAGCTTGTTTTTGCTATTTTTCATGAGTTCTATTGTACTTTTTGGTATTATTCATAAGTCCCACTATACTATTTAGCTAGCTTTTAGCTCTATTTATATTTTCAATAAAAAAATTTCAATTTCAACTAAATAAGCTATTTTGAAACGGACTCTAAATTTTATTTTTTATATATCTTCTCAAACAAAAAAAAAGTTTATATATATATATATATATAAAGAAAAAAGCTTTTTTGGGAGAAAGGTGGACTAAGTTAATTGAACTCTTTCCACATTTTTTGCTGATAATTATGAAATAGGTATAAAATATGAAATATCTAACGTGTTAGCACGTATATCAATTGGCATATACAAACTTCACCAAATTCAACGCCTATAAATATATAATATTTTATTAAACACCCTCCCCAGAACAAGTCTATCACAATCCACGTTCATACAACTCATGTTGATTATATTGTCAACCCTAAATTTTTTTTTAAAAAAATCATGTTGATTGTCAACTGTCAAGAGCAGGCTAAACTTGAGAAATAGGAAAATATAATGAATAAGTGTAATCATCACCCAAAACTAGGCCAAAATGGGGATATACCCCTTTCGCCGAAACTTTCCAACAAAATGTCCCTGTTTGAAACTATTTAAGGATATACCCCTGTTTTAAACTCGATTTTCTAAAAATTTAGTTTCAATGAAAAACTCGATTTGGTAAAAATCAAGTTATAAGCAATCAAACTAAAACTTAAAAAAAAAAAAAAAAAAAAAAAAAAAAAAAAAAAAAAAAAACCAACATGGAACTCGAGTTCCATGTTGGTTTTTTCAAGAAACTTGATTTTTGCCAAGTCGAATTTTTCATTGAAACTCAATTTTCTAAAAATCGAGTTTCAAAACAGAGACATATTTCTAAATAATTGACATGGGACATTTTGCTAAAAGTTTCGGCGAAATGGGTATTTTACCATTTTGGCCCCCAAAAATAGGTAGTAAACACACATAGTACAGTTCCAATAGATCCACGACTAATAATTTTTACACTCTCTTTTGCTGACATTTTTTATGACCCAAAGAAACCATATAATAATCTTAGTTCTCTCGCTACAAGTAGAAACCACTTTGTCTTCTTTTATGAGTAAGCTTCAAAATTGATTCCTCTTCAATTTCAAGTCATCATTTTAATTGTTTTTTGGGCTGCATGTAAATGTAAAATTCCGTGAATCAATTTGTGTGCAATAGATATGATAAAGTTTAACTACAAATTTGGTTGTAGTC
The DNA here is from genome assembly GCF_932294415.1 of Quercus robur. Lineage (NCBI taxonomy): Eukaryota > Viridiplantae > Streptophyta > Magnoliopsida > Fagales > Fagaceae > Quercus > Quercus robur. The sequence continues at coordinate 2,995,146 of NC_065543.1, read as the reverse complement.
AATGATTATAACTCTATTTAATATCTTTTTATTTGATGAAAATTTTGATAAACTCACTATTAGATTACATTTTCTTCTTATATTCTAATACTTGCAAAATTTTCAAAAGATAATAAATCAATAATTATGTCATCAATCAAATATTTAAATTTCAAGTTTTTGTAATATAAAATTATGCATAAAAAATAAGTTTATGTAACGAATAGTGAATAATATTTGATTGACACAAAATTTAATATCCATATCAAGAATATAAAAAAACTAAGTAATCTAACAGTTATATTGTCAGAATATATAGTTATGTTAATTTTTTTAGAGGGGGCTGAATCCAAGGTTTATCCCAACTTAAAATGAATAGAAACAAAAAGGTATTTATGTTAATTTGAGTACCCTCTCCCCTTAAAATGAATTGAAAAAGGGTATTTATGGTAATTTATCAAACTTTTATTACAGAAGTCACGTAGCACCAATAATTATTGTTATAAAACAACTGGGAATTTCTCCATCATGGCCCATGAAAGAGTTTTCTGGCTGCCACGAACAAAGTTTTCTGGCTGCCACGAACAAAAAGAAAATACAGTCTACTAATTGCCATCAAGAAAGAGAGAGATACCGCCCCGCTTACATTCTCGTCAGCACCGGTTAGTTTCAGTGATATCTTGTGTGACTGATTATTACATCCTTGTTCTTTTCCTTTGATGACTTCTTTTTCCATTTCGATTGTCATGAGAGAGATACCGTGCCGCTTACATTCTCGTCAGCACCGGTAAGTTTCAGTGATATCTTGTGACTGATTATTACATCCTTGTTCTTTTCCTTTGATGACTTCTTTTTCATTTCGATTTAGATAATGAGCTCGTGATTGTTTTTTTTAATTATTTATTATTTTTAAATCATTTTTAGGTTTAGAACTTTTTAGATCAACTCTGACATCCACTGCTGTTGTTGTTAATCCACCGATCGTAAGTGGCCTATTTCTTCTTCAATCTTTTTTCTCTGACTCTAATTCCCAACGTCCATTGGCTGCATCTACGTTCCTTTTTGCGAGCTATATATTATAGTAAGTGCTCTTTCTCTCACTCTCTCTGTGATAATATAGTAAGTGCTCTCTATGTGTTTCACGCTATTTTTCTTTTGTTTTCCCTTGAAAAAATAGTTTCTTGAGAATCTGAGATCGATGGAGATATATACTATTAATACCCGATTATAAGCATAATAAAGCCCATTTATTCTCCTAAAGAGTGTATAAAAAAGTATTGGATCTATCACGTTTAGGCTTTAATCTAATAGCCATAAGAGCCACGTGCCTTAGGCTGTGTTTGGTTCATGTAAAATATTTTTTGGGAAATAAATATTTTCCGAAAATGCTATTTTCGGAAAAGGAAAATATTTTCAAGTGTTTGGTTGCATTCCAAAAAATGCTTTGGAAAATATTTTCTAGTGTTTGGTTGTTTTGTTGAAAATGCTCTAGAAAACCCATTTTTATCATGTTTTTCACATTTTCTTAAGATCCAAACAAATATTATTACATAAAATCAAAATATATAAACAACACAAGAAAAAAAAAATCAAAACAAAAACATCATTTATTCACAAATTCGGTGAGAGGGGGAAGAAAGAGCGAGAGATTGAGGGAAAGAGAGATCGGGAAAGAGAGAATCGGAGTGGATGGAGGCGGCGGCGGTCAAATCGGGTGGGCTTGGGGGTGGAGTGGAGTGGGCTGGTGGTCGGTGGCGGTCAGATTGACGATCGATGGTGGCGGCCAGTGCGTTGGAAAGCCTGGTGGAGCACGGCCTCCAGTCGGTTGTCAAGATTGAAGCTCATCGGTGCATGGCTGGTGATCGGAGAGGTGGATCGGTGATGAGGGAGGGTTGGGCTGAGATCTGGGTGGACCGGTGTTTGTCGGTCTTGCGTGTTTGGCCGGCCCCTTATCTGGGCAGTGGGTCGGCGTGATCTGAGCTTGGCTGGGCTAGCCGGAGCTTGGCTGAGGTGAGGCGTGATCTGGGTTTTGTGGGTGTGCTCGTGCTCGAGCGCTCTCTCTCTCTCTCTCTCTCTCTCTCTCTTTGCGCGTGAGTTCGGAAATGGTTTGAAGTAAAAATTTTGACTGAAACCAATTTCCGAGTCAAAGCCATTAAAACACACGGTCAACTGAAAATATTTTCCGGAAAATTTATTTTCCATGCACAACCAAACACCCGCATTTACGGAAAAGCATTTCTAAAAATGATTTGAAGTCAAAACAAACACAGCCTTAGTTTTACTTTTTACTCAGGGGATTTCTTCCAAGCTCTTTTGATTATTTATTATCCATGCTCCGAAGTCACAATAAATATCGTGAATATTGATACAACGAGTGCAAATAGGGTTATATGTATATATAAAAAAGAAAAAAAAAAGAAAAAAAGAAGAAGCTAATATGTATTTTAATTATATTAATTTATAATTTGGTTATGAAACTTTATTATTTATGTATTTATTTGTCGAAGGAGATGAGTCAAAGGAGAGATCGATTTTGAGATTATGCTGAGAAACTTAGCTTTGACCATGATTGATTAAGTTCAGAAGACAAATTAAAATAAGAGAAGAAATAAGTAAAATTTTGTCATCAATTAAGGCCAATAAAAACATAAAAACATGGACTTAACAATTGTATGTCTATATCAGATGATTAATGTTAGGAAAAATTCTATATAACTATAAATAAATTTCAACAAGCACAATAGAAGCACAATTACACAGGAACATAAAGATTTAAGACTGTGTTTGGTTCCCGTAAAATATTTTCCGGGAAAGAAAAATATTTTCAAGTGTTTGGTTGCATTATAAAAATTGCTCTGGAAAATATTTTTTGGTGTTTGGTTGTATTCTTGAAAATAATAGAGAAAACACATTTTCTACTTGATGCTCACATTTTTTCAGCTTCCAAACAAAACCCAACCAAAAAAAATTCATCAATGGCACGATCTTAGTGAAAGAAAACCCATTCGTCGGAGTGGTGGGTTTGACGAATGGGTTCGTCAAAGTGGTGGGTTCGTCGGCGCGGTGCGATCTAGTGTGATCAGCGTGGTGCGAGTGGGTTCGTCGACGATTTGGTGTGAGTGGGTTTGAGAACGATGGCGAGACCATCTTGCCGGTGGTGCGATGATCTCTCTACTCTCTCTTCTTTCTCTCTCTGTCTCTCTCTTTGCACGTGGTCCGGAAATGGCGAGACGATCTCGATGATCGGTGACTGGGTTCGACGAGGGTGGGTTTGAACGATCAGAGTGGTGCGATCATCTTGCTCTGATGCGATCTGGTTTTATTCTTGCTCCGACAAGGCGATCTTCTTACTCTTTCTCTCTCTCTCTCTTCTATTTTCCAAGGCTAGAAATCATTTGAAGTGAAAATGAAAACAAAAATCATTTTCCACCATTTTGGCTATATTTTACGGTCAACCTGGAAATGCTTTTCAGTTTGACCCAATTTGAAGTAACAACCGAACACCCACTTTTCCAGAAATCATTTCCAGAATCAGTTTGAAGCCAAAACAAACACAGCCTAAGTGAAAAAACCTTTTCTTCTTGAAAGGAAAAACCACTGAACAAACTTCGAATAATTTCATTATATTAAATAGAGATTACAAAACTTAAAGATACAACTTGAGCAAAGAAAAACATTTTTTTTTTCTTTACACTCACTACTATCTTTCTCGTTGTTTATCTCTCACAATTTTCTCTTGCTCTCTGTGTTTTTCTCTTCTCTTTTGCTTGCTCTCACTCATGCAGTTCTTCAAGACTACACTTAGTCCTCACTTTCTCTGGGACTTCACTCCTCACTCTTTTGCACCAAATGGCTGAATGACCTTCCTTCTATTTCTTCATCTTTTTCTTCTTTTCTTCCTTTCACACTCTTAACATCAATTCACAATAAATTAAACCCACTTACCTTGACTTTTGTACATAACAAAGATGACTTCAACTCCTTTTGGCATTATCGCGCACCCTTGGCGCGATTGTCATTCCACAAATATAAGTGTTTGTGGGGTGTAGGGACAAGGGCCGGGGTTTAAGTCTCCAAGAAGGAGCTTCACACACATATACACTTAGATTAGGTTAGAGTAGAATTTTTATCTTGTATATGTATAAAAAAAAAAAAAAAAAGATTAAAAAATATAAAATAAAAACTCCTTTTTTTGGCAAGCTTCTCCAGCAAGTTCACATAAACTTTCTAACTTTTGTACATGATGAAGAAAAAACTAAGATTGTTGAAAGACAAGAAAGACAAGCTCATTAAATGAGCATGTCTATTACAAGTGGGCTGGACCCATGGTGCAATGCACCCAACAATCTCCCCCTCCAGCCCACTTAGGGAGGAGATTTTCAGCTCAACTCTTCAGTTAGAATTTATGCCAGTCAAGCCAATACTAGGCTCAACCTTCTTCATTATCTTCACTAACACTAAATTTTTTTTTTTTTATCAAAGTCAATACCTTTTATTCTCAAAGAATTTATTTCACCATGGAGATCCTTAATCCAATATCTTGGCTCCCCCTCATTAGAAGCCCAAATATTCTTGAAGCTAACTTCACAATATTCTTCAATACACCTTCTTTCAAGAGGTTCAACAATCTCTAGTGGAGGATATTGCTCCCCCTGCTCAAGACCTTCACGATCTTTCACTTCATCATTCTTCCTAGCATCATGATATTTTTCATCAAATATCACTTCCTCATTTAAACTAGTGTCAGGTAGAGAGAATTTTACTCTCTTGGTTGCAACACCATTAATTTCAACTCTCAACTGTGGAATTTTCTCAAAAATTTTGACCGCATTGGACTTTTTCTTACAAGCCCTCACATGAGTCTTGTATATACCACAACAAGCACGTCCTCTTGCAACTTAGAAAGTTTCAATCTTCCATTGCCAAGATGGTTACAATAATGAGCTCGATCTATAGCTAATGTAGACAACACATCTATATATATCTAAAAGCTGAAGCATAGCATTTATTGTTGCTACGTTCCAGTTGAGCTACATCAACATCCACGTCATTATCATTTTTCTTTCCAATTTTCCTATAATTTTTTTAACATTTACTCTTTTTTTTATTAATATTTATACTTTCTCCAACCTTTCTCTATCCCTTACGTTTTCATCTCCCTACCACCCACTACTCTCTATCTTAATATCACTTTTCATCTCCTCACTACCCTTTACCTTACTTTTTCATCTCCCCACTACACTTTACCTTAATATCACTCTTCATCTTTCCTTTCATCTTCCTTTTTTTTTTGTCCTTTCTTATTCACAACCTCTTACTACAAATTTATTATTCTCTTATTCATTCTTTACATAATTTCCCTCATGAAAAAGGTTCTCTATCTCTCTCTCTCTCAATTTTGTGGTGGATTTTTTTAATTTTTCTTTCATCTTTGCTTTAGGTTGATAAATTGTTGTGTTCTTTAGAACTTTACATTATTGAGCTGATGCGATTTAGTTTTGTGATTTAAGTTTGATTTCTCTCTTTAATTGTTAATTTTATTACATGTGTTTTTCTTTAACTTCTTAGTTTGGGTTGCTTTAATTCACCTATTTAGTAGTTCTATATATGTTATTTTTGTACAACATGACATTTGTTCTATAAAATTCCTTTTAGACTTGATACTTTATCTTTTCATTTGATTTTTTTTCTCTCCTCATGTGTAGTAATTGATTTCTAACAAAAATTATTCTATTTATATATTTAGAAATATATTTCTTCTTAATTCCAATTGTTTAAATTTTGTATGGGCCATAAAGGAACAAAGGGGTCCATAATGCATTCATATTCTCCTCATATCGTGATAAATCTGAGTAGTTGAATAATGTTGTTTAATTTACCACTAGTACATATTTTTCCCTAAAAGCTACATACCATCGATCATAACCCCAAACGGATATTTCAAAGTTCATTTGCATGATTACTTTGCTGTGTGGTGAGTTGAAACATTGTTGGGTAATGATGTATGTTAGATTGTATGTGTGGCCTCTTGACTTGCAAATGGTAAGTACTGATTTATACTAAATTTTTGTTTTTGGTATTCTTTAGAGCTATAATGGTTGATAAGTCTAATGAGGCTCCATTAATTTATGCAAGGCTTCAATCTCACCCAAATGACAAGCAATAAAATAAGACAATTCATGTTTAGCTTTTAGGTTTATTCTTTCCGAAAAAAAAAAAAAAAAAAAAAAGGCTTTGCTTTCTAGTAACCACCAATTCGTGTTGTTAACTCAACATCATAAAGAAACTTTAATTTTTTTTTTGAGAAAGAGGTAAGTAAGTTTATTGAACTAAATCAAAGCGGAATACATCATCCAAGTCATTGGGTAACTCTTCTACCCATACATCAGTGTCTGCAGTTAAAACTGCTCTTCTAGCTAGGGCATGTGCCAATTTATTACCCTCTCTACGTACATGAACAAAGGAACAACTTGCTAACGATGAACTGAAATAGCAAATCTCATCAATAATATGACCAAACAGAGTACGGTTGGGACCTCCTGCATTGATGGCTTGAATGACCCGTTGGCAATCACCCTCAAAACACGCTTGGGGTAGCAGTAATTCCTTCACCAAGATCACAGCTCTACAGGCCGCAAGTGCTTCAGCATGCTCCACGGACTGGGGTCGAGAAATTTTTTGGCTCAACGCTCCCATGACATTACCAGAACTGTCCCGAACCACCACCCCAATTCCAGCAAGCTCACTACTTTCAAAAAAAGCTGCATCAAAATTAGCTTTGTACCCACCCTCTGCTGGCGGTGACCACTTAACACGGGGAGCATGGTGCACTGCATTCATGGGTCGCTGGTGAATCTCGCAGAACTCCATAACCAGCTCATTTGCTCTTCGACATATCTCCTGGATGGGCCACGTGGGTTGGCGTTCACGCAGCTTGTTTCTACGCTGCCAAAGACTCCAGGTAATTGTTGAGAAGAGAGCAACAAAGAAAGCAGAGCCTTGCTGAAAAACAGAGTCTAGCAAGTCCACGAAGCTCCTGTGGGCTTTCCGATACAACCCAGAAAATCTAGAATCTGATTTCCAGACTGACTTGGCTTGATCACACAGCCATAATACATGCAAGAGTGTTTCCGGATAATCCTCGCATAGGGAGCAAGTCACGTCCACCGGTATCTTCCGTCGTACGAGGTTTTGTTTTGTGGGAAGGGAGTCCGTTGCCGCACGCCAGATAAAGTGTTTGATCCTTTGTGGCGCATGAATTTTCCAAATGCGCTTCCACAGTAAGGAACACTCCCCACCTGACGAAGAAGGAAGTCCATTGCTCACTTCTGCATCAAGAACTCTGTATGCGGACTTTACCGAATATTCGCCATTCGGGGTTAGAGGCCAAACCAGCGAGTCCTCTGTATTCACAGTACTGACATGTATCCTCATGATCTTCTCTGCTTCCCAAGGGTAAAATATGTGCTGAATCAAACCAGGGTCCCATGTTTTGGAATTAGGATAAAATAAATCACACACCTTCTCAACCCTTGCATCATTCCTAGGCGAGATCACTCTGCTCTGTCCCACATCCGGCAACCAACTATGACTCCAAATATCTATCTTCCGCCCATCACCGACCCTCCACACAGCCCCCTTATGAATAACATCCCTGGATTGTAAGATACTTCTCCATGCATAGGAGCATTTTGAAGGTATTGGAACTTCCAAAATGTTTCCATTTGGGAAATATTTAGAGCTAAACACTTTAAAAAGAAGTGAGTCCTTATTATTCAAAAATCTCCATACCTACTTAGCAAGCATTGCCTTGTTAAAATTATGGATATCTCTAAAACCCATACCCCCAATGGATTTGGAGGAACACAATGTACTCCACTTCACCCAATGCACCTTTTTTGTCTCACCATTCCCCCACCAGAACTTGCGAATCATCATTTCAATATCTTTACATAAGCTAACCGGCAATTTGAAGGCACTCATAGAATATGCCGGAATTGATTGAATTACTGCCTTGATCATTACCTCTTTCCCAGCTTGAGAGAGTAACTTTTCCTTCCACCCTTGCATTTTTGACCACACTCGTTCTTTGATTTTAGTAAAACTTGCTTTCTTCCCCCTCCCTATAAAGGAAGGTAGACCCAGGTATTTCTCATAATGTTGAATTGCCGGAAGACCAAGTGACCCCTTTATTGCTTCCTGAGTTGCTTCATTAGTGTTTCTACTGAAGAAGAGAGTGGTTTTATCCTGATTCACCATCTGGCCTGAAGCTGCTTCATACAATGCCAATAACTCCTTTATTTTATCACATTCTGCTAGTGTAGACCTGCAGAAAAGTAAACAGTCATCTGCAAAAAATAGGTGAGTAAGCTTTGGGCCACGCCTACTAATAGAGAAACCATGAATTTGTCCATCATCAGCTGCCCCCCTTAGAAGCGCATTTAGACCTTTAGCACAAAAAAGAAAGAGGTAGGGGGATAGAGGATCCCCTTGTCTTAGCCCTCTTGTTGGGACAATCATTCCTTGTGGCTCACCATTTATCAAAATAGAATATGACACTGTGGTGATGCATTCCATGATCAGAGATACCCAGGAATTCTAAAAACCCATCCTCAGTAAAATTTTCTCTAGGAAGGCCCACTCCACCCGATCATAGGCTTTGCTCATATCTAACTTCAGAGCCATAAAACCTGTCTTCCCTGAGCAGCAAGTTTTCATGTGATGGAGAGATTCAAAGGCAATCAATACATTATCAGTAATCAATCTGTCAGCAATAAAAGCACTTTGGGTTTCAGATATGATACTTTTGAGAATTGGTTTGAGCCTATTTGTAATGACTTTACTGACAATTTTATAAATCACATTACACAAGCTAATTGGTCTAAATTCAGAAACTCTCTCTGGGTTTTTTACTTTTGGAATTAAAGTAATAAACGTATGATTTATGGATTTTAAGATAGAGCCAGAATTAAGACAAGATAAAACAGCTTGAGTAATATCCATACCAACTTCCGTCCAGTAAGTCTGATAAAATAAAGGGGGCATGCCATCCGGGCCAGGAGCTTTCAAAGGGGCCATTTCTTTTATTGCTAACTCAACCTCCTCAGCCTTGTAGGGAGCTGTAAGTTTTAAGTTCATATCCCTGGAAACAACTTCTTGGACCCCCTCCAAAACAACCTCCAAATTTTGCGGGTTAGATGTTGTGAAAAGATCAGCATAGAAATCAACCAAAACTTTTGTAAAGGCAGCTTCCTCAGATAACCAAACACCCTCTGCATCCCGTAGCCCTTTGATAAAATTCCTTCTCTTCCTATTGGTGGCTGTCCCATGAAAGAAACTAGTGTTCTTATCACCACTTTTAATCCATTGAACCCGAGATCTTTGATGCCACATTTGTTCTTCCCTATCAATCAAGACATTCAATTCTGACTTCAACCTCAACACCTCGTCATAATTATTCTCCTTGACCATTCTTTCCTCAGCTTTCCATAACAAATCCTTTTTCTGTTGGATTTGTTGTTTAACATTACCGAAATGTGCCTTGCTCCACTTCTTTAAATGTTTCTTGCATCTCTTCAACTTACTGGCCACTGTAAACATAGGAGTACCATTTGGACACTGGTGTGACCAAGCTCTAGAAACAGTATTCCCACAATCCGGGTCCGTAACCCACATAGCTTCAAACCGGAATGGTTTTCGCTTCCACATCTGTGCTTCCCCGTTTGGATCAAGAGCTAAGAATATTGGTCTATGATCTGATGTGTAGCAGTTCAAATGAGTGATTCTACCCGTCGGAAAGCGAGCTAACCAATCATAGTTTGCCACCCCTCGGTCTAGACGTTCCCAAATCCATTCACCATGCCGACGTCCATGCCAAGTAAACTCAGGTCCAGAATATCCTAAATCTACAAACCCGTAATCATCAAGAACGTCTCGGAAAGACTGCATGAGATTATGGGACCGTTGTGCACCACCTCTTTTTTCCGTAACCTCCAACAGCTCATTGAAATCACCTAGGCAGCACCATGGGAGCTTTGGTTTAGAATTCAACATACGAAGCATATTCCATCCCTCAGCTCTTCTGCTCGTTTCCGGTTCACCATAGAAACCAGTCAAGCGCCATCTGTTATCCAAACCACCATGCACTATCCCGTCAATATGATACTGTGAGAAACTATCAACCCAAACCATATCATCCTCTTTCCACAAGAGTGCCAACCCACCGCCCCTCCCTTCACTTGGGACAGTAAAACACCCAGCAAACTTCAACTGACATCGAACCCATTCCATCCAATCCTTATCCGACCATGTTTCCGACAAAAACACGATCGCGGGACCTTGCGCTTGTACAATGTCTACAAGCTCTCGAACTGCACGGCGGTTCCCAAGCCCCCGGCAGTTCCATGCTAAAAGATTCATTGGTTCCGGCGGGGCTGGGAACCAGCCTCCACCGATAATGTTAAGTCAGACTTTGCTGCCTTCTTCTTGTGCCCCTCTGTTTCCTCTGTTTCTGCATTCACGTCGCTGAATGTTCTTTTGGCTAAAATGGAAGAATGATGTTCAGTGGGCCGAACTTGGCTTCTTTCTCTACGTACCCAGCCCTTCTCCTTATTTTTCCCTTTATCTTGCACTGCACCCGGACTAGAGGAGCGGCCCAACAACCCAGGCCCATTACTTAACTTTTTCTCAACGTCCTGTTGGTGGAGCGTGACCTCATTATGTTCATCATTGCCTTCGTTGACTTTTACGTTATCAAATTTGGAAATTTCATAATCAATCTCCTCCAATTGCTCCTGAAATAAAGATTTCTGCACCGTTACTTCTTTACTACGAAGCGGCGCCGGCTCCGCAATATTTGGACTTTCCAAAAAGGTCTCCCGTGGATCTGAGCTGTCCAAATCTGCTTCCCGGTCGGCCACCTGACCAACTTGATCACCGGTCTCCTCCATACTCTGTTCTGCCTCTTGACTAGAACCATTTCCGTCGACTTCCTTTGAACTGCTTCCTACCGTATCATTCTCTCCATGCAACTCAGAACTAGTCCAACCATCTTCCTCGTCCAAACCCGGCACACGGATCACTGTTTTTTTTGAAGGGTTTGGCGAGGCTGCACGGAGCCATGCACCGAACTGCTGATCACCAACCTTGAGGGTGCCTCTACTTCTAATCCATAGTGGGCATTCTCTATCTCCATGGGTCAGCTTTCCGCACCAATAACAGATATTGGGCAGTCGTTCGTATCGAAAGTTTACCCAACCCTCCTTTCCTCTAGCCGTAATAATAGTACGTCCACGGCATAACGGTTTTTGGATATCGACCGCTACCCTTAACCGAATGAAATTAACTCTATACTGTTCTCCCTCATCTGTCATTTGGTTCTCCACCTTGCCAGCTACCGACCCAATCTTCTTAGCCAATTCCAAAGAGAAGCTTCCAACCGGCAAGTCGTGGACCTGGATCCAAAAGCGGGTCACACTAAAATCCAGGGATCAGATTGCCGCATCTCTATCAACTCTTTGCAGCACCACGAGATGCCGATCAAAAGACCAGGGCTCCCCTTCCATAACCCTATCAATATCTGCCTTCTCAGGGAACACGAAGAGAATCTTATGGTCCCCCATGTCTCTAATCTCGAACCCTTTCCTGGTCTTCCACAAGAGTGTGAAGGTCCTGGCTATGGCCTCCATATTCAGCACTCGATGAGTCAAAAACTTCGCTGCCAATATATGCTCCTCCACCGTATTCTCCTCTTGGACAGCAAACTTATCGCCTTCGCACTCTGAGAGAGAAAATCTCTTCCACGAACCCATCAACTTCTCCATCTCAACGAAAAAAAACTACTCGCTCTCTCCCTCAGGTCAAAAAACGTGGGAAGAGGACTGTAGAACTGTAGAAGACTGTAGAAAACTGTAGAAACCCCACTTTGACGTAGGTACTAGATTATTCTCCTGACGGCTAGGGTTACCCTAGGTCAGAGAAACTCCTTTGGCTCAAGGGAGTTAATAAACTTTAATTTAGTTATATGGATAGGGTTTATCATTTTTAGCACTACAACAATTGACTATTTAAATTCAGCCATATCCTCCATATCATTAAATTATTAATACTAGTTAAAAGCTTATGCATTGCACGGTTCTATCATAAACTTAGAGAATATAGTATATTTTATCTTATAAACAATAACGAAATAAATAATTATAATAATGACAAACTGAACAAATTGTCTCGATATAATAACTATCAAATATAAAATGATAACATCTAGATAAAAAAAATATTATTTTATAACATACCCATTGTGATTTAATGAGAATTTAGTATCTTTGGGAGATTGTTGAATACCTTTTTGTATACTATATTTTTAGTGTATCATTGTTTTTGTTTGACATTGCTCTTTATTGAACTCTTTAGTCCTTTGGGGCTTGTTACTCGAGACAAAACAACGTACAAAAAAGACTAAATGGATCGATTGCCTTCTTTTATAGGTTAAAGTGTACAACTCTAATTAAAAGTCAGTTAGCCAAAGCTATTTCAATCCGGAAAAAAAAAAAAAATCAAATTGTTATAAACAATTTATCATCAAATTTATATCAAGACATTCTTATTAATAAGTTAAAAAGAAGATTGTTATTTAAATCAAAATTGAGAGGATGAAAAAAATATATCACCATTGGAACCCATGTCATAAAACACCAAAAAAAAAAAAAAAAAAAAAATTCATGTCTAAGCATATTTAATGATTTATTCTCAAACCATAAACATATAAATTGGATAAAATTTAAGGAAATTAGGTTTTGAAAAAAAAGAAAAAAAATACACGAAACCTATTCAATTTAATGAGAAAAAAATTAGAGTAAATAAATAGATATCCACAAGATTGTAAGTAGAAGAAGAGGAATAGAGAAAAGGGTTTTTATTATGAATTATTCGATATATATATATATATATATACACACACACACATCTCACATTGAAGAAGTTGACATGAACAAAAAGTCTAAAGTTAGTCTGATTTGTGGAAGTGTGAAGCTGAAATCTAATTTTTAAAGAAGTAGAGTGTGAACATGATATTCGAGGAAAAAAAAAGTCATAGTGTGTGAAGAGAAAATTAAAAGAATTCAGTGTTTAATTTAAACACTAAAAGTAGTTGCTGTTTTTATTTAGTGTTTTATTTATTTTTAAAGTAGTTGCATTTTTTTTTTTTAACATCGTTGATGTTCTTTTTAAAGTGTAGTAATATAATTTTTTAAAAATAAATAAAGAGGCTTTGTCGCTTTAGCTGGGCATGTGTTGTATATTTAAACTTGTTCCGTAGTGGTTTGATCCATGTTAAAATGTTTTTCCTTTTGTTTTTTTTTTTTTTTTTGGGGGTTTTTTTTATTGTTTTTTGTTTTTTGTTTTTGTTCTTGTTTTTGTGTGTGCAGTACTCAATGATTAAGATCTCACCGGCATTCTCATAATAAAAAAAAAATTAAAATTAAAATTAAAAAAAAAAAAAAAGAGATCTCACCAGTATAATAGTCCAATAGTTTGCACATTTTTGCCCTTAATTGTAATTGTTGGCATGATTCAAAACAATAAGATATAATTATAATAAGAAAAGAATTAGATGATGAATTTGGATTCTAATCAAATTAAATTTTTTATCTATTATAGGATAAGAAGATAAAAAAAAAATTATATCTATTTTTTTAAAAATCTATAAAAATTTCTACATTTTGATGAAGCCACTTGGCGCAATAACGGCTTTTAAGTCCAACTTTTATTATATAATATATGATTTTCTCTTTTTTTTTTAATTTTTAAAAATCAAACATAAAATGTTTTAATTAAATACACATAAATAAAAAATTTCTTATAAAAACGTACTCATTTTTTTTAATATTTACACTTTCTCCTACATTTTTCATTCCTTTCACATTTTCATCTCCTCACTACCATCTACCTTAATATCACTCTTCATCTTTCCCTTTATCTTCATTTATTTTGTTTCTTCTTATTCTTATCCTCTTATTATAAAATTTTCATTATCTTTTCCATTCTATATTTCTATGCATAATTTTTCCTCACAAAAAAGGTTATTTCTCTCTCTCAATTTTTTGGTGGATGTTTTTTTTTTTCTTGTATCTTTGCTTTAGGTTATTAATTTTTTTGTATTTTTAATAACTCTACTTTGAGTTGATGCAATTGAGTTTTGTGTTTTAAGTTTTTTTCTTTTTTCTTTTTTGTTCTCTCTAATTGTTAAATGTTATCCTATTGCATTATAAAGAATATAATATTATTTTATTACATAACATGATTTGGATAATTTTATCATATAAGAATTTTACATAAGTTACATAGACAATAGTAAAACAATAATAAATATAATATATATATATATATATATATTTATATATATATATATATATATATTAATGAGATAACTCTAAAAAAATTATCACGCGCAATGCGCAAGTCTACGACTAGTTCATCCTTAAATCTGGAACATGACGTACATCCTTCAATATCATTGTGCAACCAACATTGGTTTTGATGCACACATCACCAATTTCCATAATTTTTGAATAACTGAAGTTACCCATCTTCACAACACCAAAGTCACCTGCTTTGTATGTGGTGAACAACCCTTTTGTGGGGATAATGTGGTAGGAGGTTGCTGAATCAACAACCCACTCAACATCATTCTTAGCAACATGCTCACACTTTTACTTTTCAAGGGAGAACATCAAAACATCCTCATCAAACACAACTACTACAGTATTCTTCTCATTATCATTCGTTTCATCTTTGTCTTCAGTTTGTTCTTTATTCCAATGCCAACAATTTCTTTTTATGTGACCCTTTTTCCCACAATGGAAGCATTCTCTCATCTCTTTGAATTGAGATCTACCTTTCGATTGTGACCTATCATTGGATTTGGCCCAATCATCAAGCCCTCTGCTTCTTTTCTACCCTTGTTTTCCATGACAAGAGTTTGATCTTGTGCATTGTTTATACCTGCATCTCTTTTGCGAACCTCCTTACTCAGAATCAAATCTCGAATATCATCGTGTTTAAGTTTGCTTTTTCCTGTAGGATTGCTCACTGCCATTTACATGGCCTCCCAACTGTTTGGCAAAGAAGCCAAAAAAATCAATGCACGGATCTCATAATCAAAATCAATTTTCACAGAGGAAAATTGATTTATGATGGTATTAAACTCATTTAGATGCTACGCCACAGGAGTACCTTCCACCATCTTTAAATTAAACAACTTCTTCATTAGATGCACCTTATTGTTAGCCCAAGGCTTTTCATACATGCTAGACAAAGCCTTCATCAGATCTATCGTGGTGTTCTCCTTCACAACGTTGTGTGCAACTAATCTTGTCAAAGTTAATCGTATAACTCCTAGCACCTGTTTATCAAAAAAACTTCATTCTTCTTCTTCTTCCATACTATCTGGTTTCTTCCCCAAAAGAGGAAGATGTAATTTCTTCCCATACAGATAAACTTCGATCTGCATCTTCCTATAGCTAAAGTCTGTGTCATTAAACTTCTCAATTCTTGACGTCTTTCCTTCTTCTCCGACCATTGCTCCCAACCGAACCTATGCTCTGATACCACTTGTTGGGAAAAATTCTATAAGACTATGAATAAATTTTAGCATGCATAGCAGAAGCATAAGAACATAAAGATTTAACTGGAAAACCCTTTCTTCTTGAAGGAAAAATCATGGGACAAACTTCAAATAATTTCACTATGTTAAATAGAGATTACAACACTTAGAGATACAACTTGAGCAAAGCAAAACTTACTTTTTTTCTTTTTACTCATCGCTCTCTTTCTTACTGTTTATCTCTCACAATTTTCTCTTACTGTCTATGTTTTTCTCTTCTTTTTTGCTTGCTCTCACTCACACAGTTCTTCAAGATTGCACTTAGTCCTCACTTTCTCTGGGACTTCACTCTTCACTCTTCTACACCAAATGGCCGAATGGCCATCCATTTATTTCTTCATCTTTTCTTCCTTTCAAACTCTTGACGTCAATTCACAATAAATGCAATCCACTTACCTTGACATTTGTACATAACAAAGATGACTTCAACTCCTCTTTTTGGCACCACCGTGTACCCTGGGTGCGATGGTCACTCCATAAGTATAAGTGCTTGTAGGGTGTGGGGTGAAAGGATCGAGGTTCAAGTCTCTAGAAGAGAGTTTCATACACATATACACTTAGATTAGGCTAGAGTAAAATTTTTATCTTGTATAAAAAAAAAATAAAAACTCATCTTTTTGGTAAGCTTCTCCAGCAAGTTCACTTAAACTTTCTGACTTTTGTACATGATGAAGAAAAACTAACACTATTGAAAGACAAGAAAGACAAGCTCATTAAATGAGCATGTCTATTACAAGTGGGCTAGACCATGGTGCAGTGCACCCAACAATTAAGTGAAGCCTCTCTCTCTCTCTCTCTCTAATATTTTTAAACAAATAGAATAAACTTATTTTTATCTTTTATAAATATATTTAAATTATATTAATTTATATTTGGTTTTGAAATTTTTTTCTTTATGTATTTATTTTTAGGAAAAGAAGAAATATGGGTCGAAAAAGAGATGGATTTTGGGATTATGCTGAGAAACTAGGTGGTAATTTCAAATGTAAATTTTGTGGGCAAGTTTTTCCTGGAGGTGCAACAAGAATTAAAGCACACTTGGCTAGAGTACCGGGCCATGACATTGCGGCATGTGAGGCGAATGTGCCTCAAGAGCTTCAAAAAGAAGCTCAGGCAACTCAAAAGGCTAACAAAAAGCTTAAAAGTGCATCAACCTCAAGCAGTGCTAAGGAGAGAAAAATCAACTTAGCTTCAGCATCAAAAATTGAGGATAGAATTGTCACACAGGTATTTATTTAGTCCCAACTCTATACATAGTTGTTTATTTCTAATAAGTAACAAAACCATACCATTTAACACTTTGCAAACCTTTCATACTAATTTCTCTTTTGCAAAGCGAGGAAAAATATATGGTTGAAATTATCCTTGATGATGTTGTGGATAGACTAATCACCAATGTAATTTCACTTGTCACTGAGCATACCAATTTTGAGTGGGGTTTCAACGGCAAGGAAGAGTTGAAAAATCTTCTTTACACCTTATGCAAGATTCATGTCGTGTTATATGATGCTCAGAAAAGGCAAGTAAGTGATAAATCTATGAGGATCTGGTTAACAAAGCTTACAGATGTAGTTTATGATGTTGATAATGTGCTAGATAAGTTTAGCTATGAGATTTTGGGGCAAAAGGTATAGATTCAAAACCAAATGATGAACCAGGTACCTAGCTATTCATTCTGCAAATTTGATAAAGTTAAGACCATAAAACATACATTGGATAAATTTGTGAATGAAATAGATGGCTTGGGTCTTAAAATTGTGAATTCAAACCCCAAGATTAGCCTAGATAATATAGACTCCCCCCTTGACGATTCAGAAGTGATAGGAAGAGAATACAGTGTCCTAACAATTTGGGATTTGTTCAATGATGATAATGATGTCTTTCTGGAATTTAAGTCAAGATTTGATAGTCTTACAATACCATCTCTAAAACGATGTTTTGCATATTGTGCAATCTTCCCTAAAGATTATAAGATTAAAAAGGATGTACTAATTCTACATTGGATGGCTCAAGGGTTTCTTGAACTGTCTAAAGAAAGTATGGTGATGGAGGATATTGGTAACAAGTATTTTAAAATTTTATTAGACAAATCCCTTTTACAAAATGGTAAAAAGGATGAGTACGGTAATATTATCAACTACAGAATGCATGAATTAGTACATGATTTTGTGCGCTCAATTTCAAATTCAAAATCTTCAGTTTCAGATAATTTCAGCCATGTACGAAGTTTATTTGTTGGATTTGATGGCCAAACAACAGCACAAATTTCATTTGAAGGTGATGGTTTCACAAAACGGTGCATGTTAATTTTAAAGAATGCTGACTTTGGTAACATATTATCAAAATTTAGAGGCTTAAGGACCAAAATCTGAACCAGTATATAGCTCTCCCCTGTAGGAGACTCTCTCTCTCATCTGTAAGAGCACTTTCTCCTCTCCCTTCTGGAAGAGACCTCAGCTCCCCTTCTTGGGGTTCCTCACCTTCTCAAAAATACTCTCAAAACACTCGTTTTCTCAATGGAGCAAGAAGTTATTAATGAGTTACAGCACCTTTGCCTCACCAGGGAGGAAGAAGAGGAAATCCCAGTTTCCACACAAATCCGGGAGGACCTCTTAGAAGAATGCTCATTAAGCTTGTTTGGAAAACTACTATCAGAAAGGCAGCAAAACATAAGAGCTCTGAAAAGCACTTTAAAAGCAGCTTGGAAGATGGGTTCGGAGCTAAGAATAGTGGAAGTAGGAAGTAACATTTTACAATTTAAGTTTGGTTCCAGCTATCAGAGAGATTGGGTTGAAAACAGTGGGCCATGGAACTTTGAGAACAATTTGCTGCTTCTTTGTAGATGGAAGAAAGGCCTCACCGTTGCAAACATGACTTTTACCCATTCTCCCTTCTGGGTTCAGTTGTGGGGCTTGCCATTTGAGCTCATGTCAGAGGAAGTGGGTCAGGATATTGGAAGGAGTTTGGGGCGCTTGATTGAAGTAGATAGAAGAGCATGCCAATCAGAACAAGCCAAGTTTATGCGGGTTAGGGTGGATCTTCCAATCGAAAAGCCACTTCGAAGAGGAAGGCATGTAGTAAGCAAGGATGGTGGAAAGTTTTGGGTTCACTTTAGATATGAAAGACTACCCACGTTCTGCTACCTGTGTGGAAAGTTAGGCCATGATGAAAAGCATTGCCAAGTATGTGCAGGTCAGCAAAACAACCCAAGGCAATACGGTGAGTGGTTAAAAGCGAATGGAGCTTTTAAGGGCGGAAATGTGAAGTCAAAGAATTTCTCTAGCAACAATATCAACTCAGGGAACGGAGGAAATGTTGATAGAGAGAACAATGCAGCTGAGAACCTGCTGCGATTTTCGCCGACGAACCAAAGAGGAAGCAGCTCCAATGGCGGTTGCTTTCAAAATTCAAAAACAGCAAACCTGTCATCTCATGGTCAGGGCTGTGGCGTGTCAAACACTCAGGCTTGGCAGTCAGCAGAAGTCAGGTATGGAAGAGACATAAAGGAAGCGGATATGAAGGATTTGGGACAAAACGACGGGTCACGTGATGAGAATCCCATTCCAACTCAACCAGATGCACCTGATATAGTTACACGGTCAGGAGAAAGTAGTATTCTATTAAGCAAGAGTCAGCCCACTTCAAAAGTTGAAAGTTTGAATAAAGCCACCAGCCCATATAAGCCAATGATTTGGGCCCAAACGCAAGAAACAACCACTAACACAGAGGCAGCCCAAGATGTCATTAAAGGCCAAAAAGGGAAGGGCCGGATTAAGAAGCTTGCAAGGGAAAAAGGGCAGGAGAAAAATAAAGAGAAACAAGTTTACAGCCCAAGGTTAGGCTCAAAACGTCTACTTGCTCAGCTCCTTTCAGAAGGAGAAGAAGAAAATTTTCCCAGGAAAAAAAAGTGTGAGGGGTTTAAAGGTGATGCTCATGGCGTCCTTGCAGATTCTGAATTATCGGCGGTGGCTGCATTGCAGCGCCGCCGGGAGCCATGAATTCCCTCGGTTGGAACTGCTGGGGGCTTGGGAACCCCCGGTCAGTTCGAGCACTGCACAATCTGGTGCAGTATTGGGCTCCCAAATTAGTCTTCCTCTCAGAGACTAAGGTAAGGAAAAAACGTATGGAAAGAATTAAGGAAAGAGTTGGGTTTGCAAATGGGCTTTTTGTTCCCTGTCATGGTCGTAGTGGGGGTCTGGCTCTCCTGTGGACAAGAGAAACTGACTTGGAGATTAAGAGCTTTAGCAGCCACCACATTGATGCTGTCATTACAGAAGAGAATTCAAATTTTAAATGGAGACTTACTGGCTTCTATGGCCACCCCCAAACTCACTTGAGGCAGAAATCTTGGGATTTGCTTGAATACTTGGCGGGTCAATCTCAGCTCCCATGGTTTTGTTTTGGAGACTTCAATGAAATCCTATCAATGGAAGAAAAGGCAGGTGGGGCTACAAGATCACAGAGTCAGATGGATAAATTCCGTGAGGTGGTTAATGTTTGTGGCTTCAAAGATTTGGGCTATATGGGACCAAACTACACATGGTGTAACATGCAATCAGGTGACAGCAGGGTTTATCTGAGGTTGGACAGAGCTTTTGCAACAAGTGATTGGATTAACAAGTTTGGTGAAGTAAGAGTTAATCACCTGGTGGACTCAACTTCAGATCACTGTGCTTTATATGTTGCAGACCCTAAAGCTCCCAAACGGTCCCGTACTCGTCGTTTCCATTTTGAGGCTATGTGGACTAAAAAGGAAGAATGCAAAGACATCATCAAGGCTGCTTGGAGTTGTGCTAGCAATGTGAATACGGCTGAAGGTATGGCTGCGACCTTGAATGACTGCGCCATGGATCTTAAGGCTTGGAGCTCTACTTCTTTCGGCCAAATTCCAAAGGAAATTCAAGAGAAAAGAAAACGGCTTAGCAATCTGGTTCAATCAGATACGGATGGTCTGCTAGGTGATGAGATAAATCAGGTGAGAAAAGAAATAAATGACCTGATCGATAGCGAAGAAATTTACTGGTGTCAACGGTCGAAAGCTCACTGGCTCCGGGAGGGAGATAGGAATACGAAGTTCTTCCATGCCCGAGCTTCGGAAAGGAAGAAACAAAATACCATCTTTGGCTTATGGGATAAATTTGATAATTGGTGTGATGACCAGAATAGTATCGCCAACGCTGCTTTATCCTATTTTGAGGAAATTTATTCTTCCTCTTTGCCGAATCAAATTGAGGCAGTAACAGACCTCATCCCAGCCAAGGTGACGGAAGAAATGAACATGGAGCTGACCAGAGACTTCACCAAAGAAGAAGTATTGACAGCACTTAAGCAGATTCACCCTACCAAATCTCCCGGCCCCGATGGTATGTCTGCTCTTTTCTTCCAAAAATATTGGAGCATTGTAGGCAATGATGTATCTAACTTAGTTTTGAATGTCCTAAATTCTGGCATGTCTATCTCTGAAATTAATAGAACTAATATAGCCCTTGTGCCAAAAATCAAAAATCCTCAAAGAATGACTGATTTTAGACCAATTAGCCTATGTAATGTAGTATATAAGCTTATTTCCAAAACTTTGGCTAATCGTCTTAAAGCTTTTCTTCCATACATTATCTCAGAAAATCAAAGCGCTTTTGTAGCTAATAGACTCATCACTGATAATGTCTTGGTAGCTTATGAGATGATGCACTATATAAAACACAAAAGAGGTGGGAATGATAGCTTTATGGCAGCCAAGTTGGACATGAGCAAAGCATTTGATAGGGTTGAGTGGTCCTTTATAGAAATGATCATGAGGAAGCTGGGCTTTAATGAGTCTTGGATAGGTTTGGTAATGAAATGTATAACCTCAGTCACCTATTCAGTCATCATTAATGGCTCGGCCCATGGATGCATTGTGCCTACTAGGGGACTCAGGCAAGGGGACCCTCTGTCTCCCTTTTTGTTTCTGCTTTGTGCTGAAGGCTTCTCGGCTCTCATTAATGAAGCAACAAGATGCCAGCAACTTACTGGTATATCGATCTGTAGGGGGTCTCCAAAAATCAGCCATCTTTTCTTTGCCGATGACAGCCTACTCTTCTGTAGAGCTAATGGTGCTGAATGTAATAAGATGAAGGAAATTCTCAGAACCTATGAATTAGCCTCAGGACAAAAGATCAACACAGATAAATCATCCATTTTCTTCAGCCCTAATGCTTCTCAAGAGTGTAAAGAGGAAATTCTTGGTATTCTTGGGCCTATGCATGACACTAGCCATTCAAAGTATCTTGGACTCCCCTCCATCATTGGACGGTCAAAAAAGCTAATCTTTGCGGAGATAAAAGAAAAGGTCTGTCAAAAGTTGGCTGGTTGGAAAAGTAAGCTACTCTCGATGGGAGGTAAGGAAATCCTCATTAAAGCGGTGGCTCAAGCCATCCCTTCCTACACAATGAGTTGTTTCCTTCTCCCAAAGAGCCTATGTGAAGACCTTGAAAGAGAAATGAGGAGCTTTTGGTGGGGGCAGAAACAGCAAGAGACAAAGATTGCTTGGGTAGGATGGAAGAAAATGTGCAAGCCTAAATCACTTGGTGGAATGGGTTTCCGGAACTTGCAAGCTTTCAATCTTGCCTTGCTAGCAAAACAGGCTTGGCGGATTATCACAAACCCAGGCTCTTTAGCAGCCCGTCTTCTGAAGGCGAAATATTTTCCTTTTGGGGATATCCTAAATGCAAACCTTGGCAGCAGCCCCTCCTACACCTGGCGGAGTATCTACCAAAGCCTTGAAGTCATTAGGAGTGGAACCCGTTGGAGAGTTGGAAACGGGCGTCTAATCCACATTTGGGAGGACAAATGGCTCCCTACTCCTTCCACATACAAAGTTATCACCCCTCCTAAAGACTTTGAAGACTTCCCCATGGTCTCCTCACTCATCGACCATGACACAAAGCGGTGGAAACCAAATGTGGTAAAGGCCCTTTTCTTGCCATTTGAAGCGGATACTATCCTAAAAATCCCTCTAAGTCAGAATTTGCCGGTTGATGCTCTTATCTGGATTGGGAACAAAAAAAGTGTTTTTACTGTCAAAAGTGCCTATTTCATCGCTGCCAAGCTTCAGGTTGATAATGATGCAGGGGAAAGCTCCACTGGAGACTCAAATGGCCTCATTTGGGGAAAATTATGGAAGCTGAAACTCCCTGCAAAGATTAAAATTTTTTCATGGAGAGTTTGCGTGAATGGCCTCCCGGTATACATGAAAATGTTAGAAAGAGGTATCCAGCTGGGTTGGGACTGTCCAGTTTGTGGTGATGAACCTGAAAGTCTCCTTCATGCATTAATTTCATGTGATTTTGCTCTCTCCGTTTGGTCGCTTTGGCAGGATTGTCCCTTGCATCTGCTGTTGAAAGCCACGAACCTCATTGATGTTATACACAGTTTCTGCTCAAGTTCTTTTGCTGAGCACTTGGAGTATTTTTTTGCTATCTCTTGGGCAATTTGGCATAATCGGAACCTATTAGTTCATAATGAAAAAAGCCTCTCTCCACTGCAAGTTTGGGACTTGGCACGAAATGTCGTGAATGACTTCCATGAAGCAAACACCGTGCTCTGGCCTATGGAGCATGCTCCGAATGGTGGCTGGGTGGCCCCTCCAGCTGGCTTTTTCAAGGTCAATGTGGATGGTGCATTGCCTTTGGATGACCACAGTGTCTCCGGAGTTGGCGCGGTTGTCCGTGATGACAGTGGCAACATTGTTGCTGCCCTGAGTAAAACTCTGCCTTCTCACTATCCTGCTGAATGGACTGAGCTCCTAGCTATGGAACAGGGAGTGCTACTGGCTCTGGAGTTGGGAATTCCCAACGTTATCTTTGAATCGGATGCTGCCTCAGTTGTCCAGGCGGTCATGCATGATCCTGGTGGAGGTGAAACAGGCCATTTGATCCAAGAAATTCAGATGGCAAAATCTTCCTTCTCAAGCTGCTCCTTCCAACACGTGAAAAGGGACTTCAACAGGGCTGCTCATGAGCTTGCCCATTTTGCCAAATGTAATAATGCAAATTATGTATGGAAAGATGATTTTCCTCTGTTCTTAAAGAACCTGATTCAAGCAGGCCTTGGCTGAATGTTGTATGCCTAGGCCCCTGTTGTAATCCTTTTCCCCTGTGTTAATGATATTCATTTTCTCTTCAAAAAAAAAAAAAAAATTTAGAGGCTTACGTGTTTTAATGTTTTATGGATGTAACGTAAGAGAGCTGCCAGAATCAATTGGTGTGTTAATACATTTGAGGCTTCTTCACATCTGTGAAACTGAAATTAAGAAATTACCAAAATCAGTCACTGAGCTTTACAATTTGCAAACATTAAGAATCGAACTTTGTTTTAATCTCGAAGAGCTTCCAGAAGACCTAAGCAATTTGATTAACTTGAGACATATTTGTATAAATAGGATAGCACCTAAAAATGTGGGGCGGTTGACTTGCCTTCAAACGTTGCCAATTTTTCGTGTTGGTCCAGATGAAGGTTATCGGATTAGAGAATTGGGAGCTTTAAAGAATCTCAGAGGAGAAATAGAAATAAGGGATCTAGAGAATGTGGAAGATGAGGAAGAAGCCAAAAGTGCAAAATTAAAAGATAAGGAAATATTCAAGTTGGAATTATTTTGGTCATATCGAACAAGATCAGTGGACAACAATGATAAAGATGAAAGGGTGTTGGAAGGCCTCCAGCCACACCCAAATTTGAAAAGCTTAACAATCGGATTCTACAAAGGAAAGAAATTCCCATCATGGGTTAATGGTTTGTCAATATATCACAATTTGATTCAGATCTATTTGATAAATTGTACGGAATGTGAGGAAGTTCCCACTCTGGGGCATTTACCCTGTCTTAGGGTTCTTCAAATAAATGGAATGAAGAAGGTAAGAAGTATAGGAAGTGAGTTTTACAGTTACAGTGAAGGGAGTCACAGAAAAACTACTACATTATTCCCGGCATTGAGAATACTCAAATTGCAGAACATGTATGAGCTAGAAGAGTGGAAGGATGCAAAGGAGTTGATAACCGCATGTCAGGTGTTGGTATTTCCTTGCCTTGAGGAGTTGACAATAGATTCATGTGATAAACTAAGATATTTTCCAGACTCACTGAACACCTGCGATTCCCTTCATAAGTTGGTATTAGAGGGCTTTGAAGACCTGAGTTATTTTCCAGGTGTTCGATCACTTATTGGACACTTGGAGATAAGAAGCTGTAGTATTGAAGAACTAACCGGTGGGCTACAATTCTGTACATCTCTTCAGTATTTGAAGATTGAGGACTGTCCGAATCTGGAATCAATTCTAGATTCACTGCTTCACCTCATCAATTTAAATCATCTGCACATTACTGATTGCCCCAATTTAGAGGAAAGATACGCAGAGTGGTTCCAGATTTCCCAAATTCCAAACATCAAAATCAATGGAAAATACATCAAAGGGGGAGAGGATTCTGGCGACTCTGAAGACAGTGATGATACAGTTTATTAGTAAGTGTACTTACAGAAATTTATTTCACCAACTACTCAGATTACTGGAATGTTGCAAAAAATCTGAAACTTTGCACTTCAAAAATGCATATCCTCTTTTTTACTTCCAGCAATTATCTGATTACTCATTCTTTTTCTTAGCGTTTCTTGTCACCTTCACTTATGGTTGTCAAATTGATTATGTCCATTGATGAAAACATACTCAGAGCAGTTCTTGTTTGTAGGTCTTTGTAAAAGTTGGAAATAGATTTTGTTTATTTGGGCTAGGTCATAATTCCTATGTTTATTTGTGTGAATTTATTGTGGGAAAGTGCAGTGTGGTTGCATAAGAAAGAGATGAGACATTGGGTGGAAGCAGGTCTTGTGGATTTTTGTCTTCACATTTGGGTTGGAAGGTCGGTTCTACTAGTGGAAGCAAAGATTAAATTTCTCATAAATTTTTAGCCAGCACTGAAGGTGTGGATAATTCTAATATATTTATATATCGGTTTTAGCTTGTGGAGGTTTCTAACACGTTTAAAGTTTTTTGGTTAAATCATCAAGCTTGCAAGAAGATTCCATCTTGGAAAATAACCAACTTGATGACAACTGATGCCGAGGTACTTCAGGTCTGCTTTATCTTTACCATTTCAGATGCGTGTATATAACTTTCCTCTTAATTGGTGCTAAGCGAGATCCAATTCAGTTTATATATATTTGTACAGTGACTGGGTTCTGTACCAATCGTGCATATCTACACAAAGAAAGTTGTTTGTCTATGTAAAGGTGTGGAAGTCAACTCCATATATGTGTTCATATGTCACCAAAACATTTTATAGAGTTAGATTGAGTAGTCAGATCACTGAATTAAGGTTTGACACTCTTTGACATGAAAGTCATTCTGTTCGTCTGGTATTGTTATAGCTTAACCTGAACAAATGTCCTTTGATTTCACTCTTTTAATTGCTGACATGTATATATTGAACTAATTGCTTGGAGCATGGGAAGTTTAAAAACTAACAAAATTAACAACACGTGGACACTACGGACAGCATGTCTATTATGTTCAGCCATCTCTTATGTTCAAATAAATAGAGTGCTAAATCAATCTGATAAGTATATCATTCATGCTAATTATCCCCCCTCCCCTCTCACTTTTCCTACAACATTTTATAACTTGTTACTTAGCATCTGTTCATCTTGATATTCTGATATATATGTAGTTTCCATGTGTTGATGTCATTGTATCAGTGTTGTAATCCACAGGTAGCACTTAACAATTCTTCCAATGTTAGAGCCACCAGAAAATTTCTCATTTATCAGAGGATATTTTTTCCAATGTCAAGGACACTTCACGTAGCACCCATTTTGCAGCCTAATATTCTTTTTTTTACCTAAGCTGTTCGGCCAGCTTTGACGCCTATTTCCCCTTAGTTGGAGGCATTAAATTTTGATGATGTTGGAGCCTTTGCAGAGGAGCTGTGGTAATTTTTTTCGTCTTAAGAACTGAAATTCTGGAATAAGAACTGCTACTACCTATCAGCAATGCAGGAGGTGCTCCCTTTCTATGGATTATGGAAAGCTGGATGGAAGTAAATTGGAATGGTTGTCAAAGCCGGATGTTTTGTTTCTTACTGTTCGCTTTGCAAGGGATATGGAATCAGCAAAAGTGGTCCGCTGGTAGAAGACTGTTCATAGTCCGAGAATCACAATGGAGGGAATTTAAAATTGGTTCCAATGAAATTGTTTCATCGAAATTTGTGAGTTCTTTCATTCTCGTCTACTTTTTCTTTTAATTTCTCCCTTCCAAGAAAACCTATTATAAATCCTTTCTTTTTTGTTCTAATATTTAATTTCTCATACTATTTACTAAATTTTTTATTCATATTCTATTTTGGGTTATTCTTCAATCGGTGATCATGTACTTCAGCACAGAATGGTCCAAGATTGGCCCTGTTCCTAATATCCAGATCAACTTTTGATTCCTATTCTATGCTCAAGATTAACCCTGTTCCAAATACCAATTTTGATTATTTTGAGCATAGAATGGGCTCTTTATTCTGTTGCATAGCATATGTAAACCTTCAAATTTTTGTCTCAAAAAATTCCCTCAATTGTTTTGGATTTATTTTTCATAGAAAACTCTGGTCTACTTGTTACTATTGCATTGTCTTTGCTATAATGTTTTGACTTGTTAGTTTTCTAATAATTATGGCTCTTATCAAATATTAAGTAATAACATTTTGTATATGCTTTGGCCATAATCTGATTTCATTTTAAAAATGAAAAGTTAGAACCATATGTTTTGCTTTCTCAGTCTCTCTCTATATATCCACCATCTAGCTATCACATCTGCTGCATATGTTTATTTGAGGACGAAATATGCTTGCTAATTGCGGCCCAGAAACAACTGTAGAGTTCATGTATTCCAGAACCATGCAAGAATCCCATAAGCTAATGCTTGAGCATCATTCATCTCTCTTAAATTTCTCTCTGTTATAGGAGATAAAAAGAGCAACAAAACCAACATATATTTGAAGGCGTCAATACTCTATGACAATGGCTATACCGGATTGCATGCAAAGATACGGTGACAATGCTAAAAGTCCTTCCAGACCCAATTTGAAGGCTCTCCAAGGTAATTCCAACCATGCCATCATGGTTTAAGCAACCTACATAAACTTGTGTCTTGGTCCTGGTGGTAGAGAGATTTCTGGTACATACTCAGACCATCACTTTTATACCATATATAGCATTTTCATCTTTGTAAATTTTTTAAAGGTTTAATTTAATCTTGATTGAAAATTCCGTGACTTGAACACACTTTTTATAAGGTTCAAAGTGATCTACGTCCTCATCTCCTTCATTTGGAAAGGATCACGACCTAGAAGAAGGAACATGTTCACCATTACAAGAAATGAGTTCCCACAAAAATTGAAGGAGAAGGTCAAGAATTTGAGACATACTCTAAGCATGAAGAAACATAATCAGGATGTTAGCACCACACTTTCTTGGGATGTCAGGTTGGATGATGATGATGATGAAGAGATGTTGATTTCTTTGAAGCCCCAAGTAATATCATCACAACCTTATTTTTCTTAACACATTTGGTCCAATGTTTTGTCTTTCTTTATTCTTTATGCTTTTGTGAGGTAAAATTCAAACACTCCAACATGGTTTCCTAATTCCTAATGTCCCCTATCATTTGATTTTCAGCATTGAATCAAAGCTGGCTCCTGAGGGGTTCAAAGAAAACCACCAGACATAATCGAGAAGCAATACATAAGAATTTCAGGAAGCATGTTTTGTCAAGCACTATGATTCTTAGAGTTAAAAAGAAAAACAGAAGCCTAAAGGACATTAACTGAAACTGCAACTGAAAAGTTGGCATCAGCTTTTGCTGTGGTATCAGAAATTTAGATTTCTTTCCACAAACTTATTCGATGACAACAATTCCACAAACGTTATTGTGTCTCTGTTGCTACGGAAAGAGGAAAGCAAGATAATAATGGCGAGCAAATATCGACAAGGTTGTTTCAGTGAAGGATTATCTAATGCATAAGCTTGAGCCCAGGGAAGATGTGCTTTCTCCAGTGATATCCAAGGCAACGAGTCCAAAGTGAACTCCTGGTGATATGGGTGTGGTATGTGGGACACTGTAACTTTGCTCCAACATGAGGAATTGTCCAAATATACAGCTATGAGTTCAGTTGGAAACAAAACATTGCCCATGCCAATTTCCACCAATGTGCATTCAGCTAAAGACTCGCCATCACACACTCAGATCTCAGCCAATGCTCAATTTTTTTTTTTTTTTGGTGTCAATTTTGATCCTGAATGTATATGGAGACATGTTAATGAGCTTCAATAAGTTTTCAACTTCTATGTATTGATACCAAAAACCATCACCATCAGACATGCATGATCTAGTACTAATTATTCTATTGAAGTTCCATTGTACAGTCTGTGGTAACCATGGGATGCATTTGATAAATGGTAAGAAATCACTTGGTCAAATTTATGTTGATATTTAGTTATTTGAACAAGTTCCTGACTGTGTTAGGAATTCCATGTGCTGTGGTGTAATTTCTCTTTTTGGTATTATAATTCATATCTCATGGATATATCTATTCTGCAGTTGGTTGGAAAGAAAATTCAGGAATAATCCTCCAAGCTAATCGTGAGGGGAACCTGACTGTTGATAAAGAAATGAATTTATGAGCTGTATTTGACTTCCATGTATTGATAAGTAGTTTATTTATGCATATAAAAACTTCCTTCCTTTGTTTGAAGAAGCTTTTTATGGTTCCCAATAAAATGTTTTGAAGCCTGTAAGTTGAAAAATGTCCAAACTGATGCGACAAATGTGAATCTCTCCCTCTATAATATAGGTCAAAAACATGATTTAATTCATTGATAATACTAAATTACTAAGTCAGTAGTTGCCATTGTGGATTTGTTTCAGTATTTTGTAAGTCTTATTGTTATCAGTCTCATAATAGCCAATCTTTGTTGGTTTAGCTTGTAACTCGAGCAATGGCCTAAGAGTGGTAAGATGATGATGGTTCTACCAGGGTAACTGGATTAGGAGGCAAGACAAGTAATGATAAA
The DNA here is from genome assembly GCF_932294415.1 of Quercus robur. NCBI lineage: Eukaryota > Viridiplantae > Streptophyta > Magnoliopsida > Fagales > Fagaceae > Quercus > Quercus robur. The sequence continues at coordinate 2,965,420 of NC_065543.1, read as the reverse complement.
TTTGAGGTTAATCATGTAGTTTGAGGGAAAAGAGTCAGGGATAATTGCCATCTAGCATAATTTTTAGAGATTATTTTGTTAATAAGCACGGTTTTGAAACCATTTAGGAAATTAGCATCTCAAGTCTGTGAAGCTCAAGTTTGGTGACAAACTCGAGCCTCAAAGACTCGAGTTCTAGTGCTGAGGTGGAAAAATTTATCCATGTAGAACTCGAGTTCAGAAGTATCTGAAGCATGAAGATGAAGATGAAGAAGAAGAACCAGATCCGAAGGAAGAAGAAGAACAGAGAACACGATCTGGAAAACATAGATCCGAAGGAGAAAAATGGAGATCTGGAGAACGTATATCCGAAGAAGCAGAAGAGGAAGACAAAGAACAGAGGAAAAATCTGCAGAAGCAGATGAGAAAGACGAAGTGCAACTCTAATTTAAATTTTCTCAAGTAGGTGACATTTCTGACTAAAACAGATATTTAGGGAATTATAGGTTAGGTGGAGTGTGATGATGGTAGTAGCATTGCTTCAGAAATTTAGAATTTATCACTCGCTTTAAAATCCTTGTTATTTCTGATCACTGACCATTGTATTCAAGTGTATTATGTTAACTCTTAACTCTGAGCTCATATATAGAGTTGGACAATGGAACCTTATGTTGTCTTCATCCAAGTCTATCATCATTAGTTCTGCTGTCAAGTGAATTTTTTGTTTCTCTTAATGTTTTAAGGTTTGAACTCTCTATGTGAACATCTTATCATTGTTGACTGCAGGTAGTTGCAGTCAAACCAGTTCCCAGTCTCAAACTTAACTCTCATATCCTTCCGGTATTTTCCTTACTTAAGTCTCATGCCCAGCTAAGCAATGCATCACAGCTATGGAGTGTATGTAAGTATGTTAACAATTATTAAAATCCTATGACATAGCCTGTGACTTTCAAGCTACAAATAAATAGATTTAATAATATTCAGGAGGTGCTCTACAGGATAAAGGGATAAAGAGGCCGTTTGATCTTTTTTGAGTCTAGACTTGTATAAAATATATGCCTTTATGAGCCCTTGCGATTGTTGGTGATTTTAGCTTGACAGTTGTTGTCTTTTGACTGCAATTTAGGTTTGATGTCAGGATAGCTGCAGCAGTAGCCGAGAAAACAAACTTAGCGTTTGTTACCGCAGAAAACAAGTTTGAAGCTTTGGTCAGCTTCTAATGTGGCAAGGACAGCCCAGTAATGTGGGTAACTTTCTTATCTTTTTGAGATTTAACCCGTTTGCAGGCGTACTGGCTGCTAACCCTGTTTCTAAACTTTACACTAAGACAAGAAATAACAACTTTGTATTTGAAAAACAATAGGTTGAGTCGCTGATATATAAAAAGAATTCATTTTTGACAAACAGTGGTCTTTAGAGATGCATGCTCTTCGAAATTATTTATTGATTGCCTTTAACTCAGTATATGTCTTGATTCATCTCAATTAATGTGGTTGATGATGACATCCAGGCAAAGCCAATTTTGAAGGGTGGGGAGGTTTCTAAATTGTTGGATCTTAGCTTGGGCAGTGACTATGACCATGTTCAGATTGAGAGAATGGTTTTGGCTGCTACCCTTTGCATTAAACGTGCACCTAGATTACGGCCTCAAATCAACATTGTAAGTTTGTTCAATACTACAACTTTCCACTCCTAGTAATTATTTAATTTACTGATGAAGGTTTTTTGCTTCACCAAAAGGTTTTGAGGCTTCTCCAAGGTGATGAGGAAGTGACAAGGTGGGCAAAGCATTCCTGCACATCAGAAGAAGTTATGCGTTGGATGGGGAGGCATTTCCTACCAACCTCCAATCCTATCTTAACCTGGCATTGCTAGACTTGGAAGACGATTCACTTTCTAGCAGTGGCAGTGAGCAAAGTCTCTCATTAGATGAATATCTGCATGGGAGATGGAGCCACTCTTCAAGCTTCGATTAAGTTTGTCTGCAGAAGAATGCAATCCTGCAAGCAAACATTTTTATTTTGTTTTTATTTTTTTATATCATCTTTCCTTTCTTTGTATATTCCTGTATTTTGTAAATACAATTTTTTTGTTCAGCCAGTTGGATTGGATTTTCAAAGAGAGGTTCTTTGCATGAGGCTCGCCCTCCACCTGGACTTGGTAGTTTTGTTGTTTCTCAATGCTGATTTTGTATTCAAAGCTGGGGTCTGTTTCTCAATGCTGATGTTTTTTCAGTAATATGAAAGATAAGCTCTCACCTATAAACATCCAAACTTGAAGTGAATACAAATACCTTAAATAACCTGAAAATTTGTTTTTTACAAGTACTGAATATTTGCATCAACATTAGCAACAAAATTTTAATTAAACCCAACCGCCACTTCAGAATCATACCTTTTTTTATTAAATCGTAATGGATTGTTTCATAGATCCCCACATGTATCGCAAAAAATTGATTTTTGCATCAACTACATTTTGGCATCAACTAAATTTGTTGCTGGGAGACAGACTAAGTCACTGATGTGGAATTTGTGTTTCAAGTGAGATTGAGGAAGAGATTGAGCTGCAGTAGTTTTTAGGATTCGAGTTACATTAAGAAGGTACTCAAGTTCACAGAATTCAAGTATGGTGTAGTAAAATAACATGATACCCGAGCCATACTCAAGTTCACAGAATTTGAGTACGGTGAAGTAAAATAACGTGGTACTTGAGTACGGTGAAGTAAAATAACGTGGTACCCGAGCTGTACTCTAGTTCACAGAATTTGACTACGGTGAAGTAAAATAACGTGGTACCCGAGCTGTACTCAAATTTACTGAACTGGGGTACTGTGTAGTTAGTAACATGATACCCGAGTCTTATAAATGCGAGTTGGGTTAACACAGAACTCAATGTTAGGGACATCGAGTTCAAGGTGGCATTTTTAATTTGCAAAATTTCAGCTCAGCCATTGCCATATATGTTGGCAAACTCAAGAGAAACTTGAGTTTTAAGAACTCGAGTACTTTTAGAAACTCGATTTCTGTAAGCTCGAGTATTGAAAAAGTGGTAGATTACTACATATTTTCGAAACAATGGTAAATTGCAACATAGTTTGAAACAAGGTGATACTTGGCCATTTTGGCCCATCAAAGAGAGTGCAACTCTAATTTTTATCTTCAAACTTTCATCATATCTGATGGTACATACTAACAGAAAAATTAAATAATTTACTTTAAATAGGAAATGCTTATCTTTAGAGTTTTGTCTTTTCTTTCGATTACGGCTTGTGAAAGAATGGATAATGAAAAACTATTTAGCCATGATAGATACGTAGTTGACATAAATTAAGATTTAAGAGGGAGGACTCGGTTTTTAGCCCAAAAAATAAAAAATAAAAATTAATAGGGAGGTTGATTTGGTAATTTACAAATTTCTCACACTTAACCCGGCAAATTTGACTAAAACAAATATTTAGTATTAGTGAGTTCTAGTTAGTTAACTAATAAAGTCTCTTATCATCGAATAAAAAATTTGGGGTTTGAATCCTCTTTACACTAAAAGCTAATTTATGTCTTATCCTGATGATAAAAGATAAAGAAAATGTTTATATTTAGAGCCTTGGGCTCCAATCCCTAATAGAAAGAAGGAATGTGTTCTATCATGTGTAATGCACATGACTTATTTAGTTGGTTGGATTAAGTGAGTCATGTGCAATGCAGATCATAAGGACTAATGTCATCTTTTTATTAATGGTTGGAGGTTTAGAGTCCAAGGCTCCAAATATGTTTAAAGACAAACTTTGTCCTAAAGAACAATTATCTTGGAATGAATGCTATAAGGACAATTATATATAGTACTAACAAATTGTAAATTGTGGCAGAGCCAATTTTATATGTCGAGAATCTATAGTTGACTCCAAATTTAAGGACTAAGGCTTGTTATTGTAACCAGGGGCGGCCCAACATAATTTGGGGCCTAAGATAAAAAATTTATGCGAGGCCTTTAATATGTAAATATTAATTAAACAAAATTATTTAATACTAATTAAATTAAGGTTAATTTGATACATTAAATACATAAATAATACCAACTAGACTAATGTTAATTTCATATAGAGAATTGAATATCATAGTTGAATTATAAATATTAATAAAAAGAAATAAAAATATATTGCGATTGAAAAAGATACTTTATTTTGGATATAAGATGATGCTAGTTAAATAAAGTTTCAAATCTAATTTTTAATTTTATATTTTGATTTTAAGAGAGAGAGATATAGATATTATTTGGTGTACAGTTTTGTAAGATATTAGTTTACAAAAATCAAAGTCTTAAACTATTAGGGGAGATTAATCTATAATTGATGATTTAACACATTTGCAACATCTTTTTGAAATATTTTAGGATTTCAATTGAATTAAGGTTCTATTGGTCTCGTACTTTGAGAGTCTTAATAAAAATGAAAAAGAAAAATGTGCTAATTAAAAATACTATAAAATGTTCAAAATATAATGTGATACTGTCTCTTATTGGTGAACTTCATCAATTTAACTAATGAATATTTATATCACATTTTTTTGTGATTAATAACATGACAATTTGTAAGCCAATAGTAAAATTTGTACATCACTAATAAAAAAAAGTACAACCTTTAGAAAATATATATAATTTTATAAAAATTTGGAACTTTAACTATGAAAAATGGGGCCTTTTTTTCCAAGGAAATTTTTGTTTTTTGATGGGGCCTTAGGCCTAGGCCTAACTTGCCTAGGCCTTGAGCCGGCCCTGATTGTAACCATAGTATTATGAAATTGTAGATTAGTTAAAAATTATATTTTATATGTTTTCTTTTTTATTAAAAAAAATTCAAACAAAGTGCCATGTTGCCAATCCAATATTTGAATTTCAACCTTTCGTTTTCCTTCTCACTTGTTTGTGTTTGTCTCTATTTTAAGAAAAAAAATCTTTTGATTTTCTCTTAGTGCTATGGACACAATTGTTTTTTACAATTGTAAATTTAGAATTGACTATGATTGGGGTGGATACGACTAGCACTTATGGATTCATCATTTTTTTTTTTCCATCATTCAAAGTCAACTACTTTAACAATTGTAAATTTACTGTGCAAAAAATTATATCCTTACTATTATTATATATTTTCTCATAGTAGGTAGCTAAAGGGAAAATGAAATAATTAATTTTGAATAAGAAATTCTTATATTTCCAATTCCATCTTTTTCTTCTGGTCATGGCCCATGAGAAATAATAATAACAATAATAATAATAATATAATACTAATTTTTTATTATTATTTTAGTTTAGGTGGACTTTTTTTTTTTGAGTGTTTCTCAAAAAAAAAAAAAAAAAAAAAAGACAAAACAAAACAAAAAAGCCTTTTTGAGAGAAAGGTGGACTAAGTATTTTTTGAGGAGAATGAAGGTGGACTAAGTCAATTGAGTTCATTCCACATTTTTAGCTGATAATTATGAAATAGGTATCAACGTGAAATATCTAACTTGTTAACACGTATACCAATTGGCATATACGAACTTCACCAATAATTCAACGCCTATAAAATATATTATCAAACACCCTCCCCAGTACGAAGTCTATGATTCACAATCCACATTCATACGACTCATGTTGATTGTCAACCCAAAAAAAAAAAAAAAATTTCATGTTGATTGTCAACAGGCTAAACTTGAGAAATAGGAAAATATAATAAATAAGTGTTGCCTCTCAGGATAAAAAGAAAAAAGGAAAAAGTCTATCACAATCCACGTTCATACAACTCATGATCATACAGTTGCCTTTGTTTGCCTCTTGAAAGCCAACTGAGTGCTTCATCTAGGGGCGGAGCCAGTGGGGTCGAGGGGGGCAGTTCCCCCAGCTTCTTGAAAAAATTCCTTGAAGTAGGTATACTATGAACCATTCTTTGGTACTTTACCCTGACAAAAAAAAAGACTCACTTTAATGTATGTACATATCCTTAACACCAAGAAAGTAGGAAAAAAAGTCTTCTCCCACATACCAAATTATATCACTTTTTCACCAAATTTAGTATTCTTATTAGTTTTATCTCAACACATACATCTTCACCCATTTCATTGTTCTTTTTTTTTTTTTTTTTTTTTTTTTCTAAATCATTATTTTTAGTTTACTATTCACAACACTTTTCTTTTGGAGCAATGTTATGAATATTACAAATTAATATATCTATATATTACTAAAAGCTGAAATGTAGCATTTAATGTTACTACGCTCACATTGAGCCACATCAGCAGCCACGTCATCATTTTTTGTTTCCAATTTTTCTTATATATATTTTAAAACATTTTATCATTTAAGGTGATTTAAAAACTCCATTATTTAAAAATTAAAATATCTTTCAACCATTATTTTTATTATTAATTTTCCAAAACTCTCCCTCTCTTTTACCTCTTCATCTCCCCACTACTTTCTACCTTAATATCATTATTTCTCTACCTTTTCATCTTCCTTTATTTTGACTCTTCTTATTCTCAACATCTTACTATAAATTTGACATTTTCTTTTTCATTCTATGCATAGTTTTCTCACACAAAAAATGTTACTTCTCTGTCTCTCTCTCAATTTGTTTTTCTTTTTTTGTTTGATTTTTTTATTGCATCAATTCTTTAGGTTGATGAATTTTTGTATTAATTAAAATTCTACTTTGGGTTGATGCAATTTAGTTTTGTGTTTTTAGTTGTTATCTTTTATATTCTCTTTGATTAAATATTATACTATTGTATTATACATATAGTATATAATAATATAATGTTATTATATTACATTGATTGACTTGGATAATTTGATGTTTATTGTTATATATTTTATTTTTACTTTTTTTTCTTCCCATCTTATTTTATTCAACATTTAAATCCATTCACATCCTCCATACTATTAAATTATGTAGCACAAATCAAGAAAATTGCTAAACACAAACCTACCTTCCTTTACCATTCATCTATTTTAATTTATATATTTTATTTCAGAAAATAAAACTTTAGTTTAGATATTTATAAGTAAAAAATGAAATAATGATTCATGAAAAATAAAAAATAAAAATTATCTGTACATATTTATATTGTGCGGTTGTAACTTTACATATAATTTTGCATTTATACATTCATCTACTTTAACTTAAATGTTTATAACTTAATAATGAAATCTATAAATAAGGTAATTAAAATAATTATATTTCTACAATTCAAAAAGTCACAATTTATTTTTCAAAAAAAGGCCTTTTACATTTCCTTTGAATTTTTTTAATTTTTTTTATTATAAAAAATTTGACATACCACTAACCTAACCACTTCATACATTAAAATGAAAATTTAAGGCTTGTTATTACTTCCATTAATATATTATGGATATCTTAATTGATTTAGACCAAACTAGAGAAATGTCTTTCATATTTCCTTGAAAATTCAAAAGGAAAAAAAATTTAAAAAAAAAAAAAACCTTTGACATACCACTAGCGTAACTACATCTATACCTATTTAAGCCATCCATGATATCTATTTCTTATTGATAACCATAAAATTTACTACTAGCAAGGAAACATACAAAGTAATAACGAATAAATTAAGGAAGAAAAAAAGAAATGAAATCAAACACCAATTAATAACCGTTATTTGAAAAAAGAAAAAAAGAAAAAAAAAAGGTGGTCAAGAGGAGTAAGAAATAAAATAGAGATGGCTATACGGTGGACATTGAAAACTTTACAGTACAATAGAATCAACTATTACATTCACTTTATTAAATCAATAATCAACAATTAAATATAATAATACAAAATTTAAACTTAAAACTAATCAAACTCTAACTAGGGAAATTATATTTCCTATCATAATTAAAAATGAGATATTCTTCAGTAATTTAGAAATTATATTAGAAATAAAGTTGGAAAATTTTATAATCTCATTTTTTTGACATTTCATTTAACCTTATATATATATATATATATATATATAATCATAATCTTCATACACCATGATTTAAAAAAAATCCAATGAATAGTTCTTCCTCTTATTTAATGTCTATGTTATGCAAACCATCAACCAATAAATATATAATAATGGTAAAAAAAGGTATAGACAAGATTATGAAAAATATGATAAAACTACTTTTTTTAAAAAGAAACTCTTTATAAAGTCTAGGGATTAAATAGTATTTTACCTAAAAAATTATCATGCGTAAAGCGTGGGTCTGCAACTAGTATTTATAAAAGTAGAGACCTCATATGGGAATGCATGAGGTCCTGGCATGTGGCGCTCAAATGTTACATACTTAAATGTAGCTTTTTTTACCTATTTTTATTAAGTTTTTTTTACTGTTACCCAATAAATTATAGTAACTTATTTTTACTATTATATAAAATATAGGTGGTTTTTGACAATTAGACCAAAAGTTATTCTCTACAAAATGGACTATCTTTTAAAAATAAACCAAACCTTATTAAAAACTCAAACCCAGTTATTACCTTACATATTATGACCCAAGTCTAACCCTTCCCATGTGTAAATCAAAGCCAAAATTCTTACCCACTTACAAACTCTCTTCCTCCTCCCCCATGTATAGATGATACTTCTAGAAAATCTTATTATCATGAAATCGAGTCTTCATTTTTCCCCAATTTCAATTCAATACGCTTTTGTCTATTAATAATGTTCTATGCAATTTATGCAGACAAATTATCTTTGTCATTGACCAGTACAACAAAAATATATATAAATCTTGAGAATTCTGAGGTTGTTCAAATAATTGACAAGTGCATATTTCTAAAATTTATAATAACAAAAAAGTCCAATAAATAGTGTAGGGGTAAAATTCCCAAGTCAACAATGGGCCTTGGGCCCCGCACGGAGTCCAGCCATGACAAAAAGGGAAAAGGGGACCAAAAGACTTCCAGCCCAACCCCGTGGAGCCCAACTTATTTAAAAGTCGTCCGAGGAGGAATGTCTCCTCAGACACACCAAATACGGGCCCAATGTGCGCCCTATCCATAGTGAAGCATCATCCCAAGCAAATGTGGGTGGTAGGATAAGCCTCACAAAGCAGGAAGAAGGAGGAAAATGTTAGACGTCCAGGGGGCAATCACAACTGCCGCATTAAATGCAAGGAAGCTACTTTTCCAACTGCATTAATGTGGAGAAGACAGGCGAACAGTGTTACATTGGCCAATGCAACTCATAGAAAGATAAGATGGATGTCCGATGGGACAGGCACTCAAGTGAAGGTCCCGATGGTGAACAAGTGTAAGGTTCTTATCAATTTAAGGAGGCTATATAAGAGAAGAAAATCCCCATGAAGGGAGGATCGGAAAATTGAAGAAGAAAAAGAGAGAGAGAGAGAGAGAAGAATTCTGTAGTCTTTAATCATAACAAGAGGTGCACTCTTACATCTCCTCGGACCGAGTATCCTGTAGACATAAAGAAGATATTCTTACGTTTAGACTATTGCATGGCATACAATTAACTAACGTTCACTTCGTCCAGTCCTAGTTCTGTAACCCGCTCTCTATAAATTCATTGTCTAGGATCCTTTGGGCCAGAACCACTCACTTGTTGGGCCTGGGCCTCGAACACCGACCCTACAATTGGCGCCGTCTGTGGGAAGAACTTGTGTCTCGACAAGTGAGATCGTTAAGTGATGGAAGGATCAGGTCCGCGCCAAACTGGACACGTAGATTCCCAACGGAAGGACAATTTTTTGAATCTCCAACGGGAGAAAAATCAGGACATACAGCGAGAGGGCAATGTGAACACCTCCCACACGAGCAGAAGTCGCTCGAAAGGAAAAGATCATGCGTCCCGTAAGCGAGACGATTACAAGGCCTTACAGCGAGAAATCGATGACTTAAAGAAAAAGCTGAGCCAAGCAAAGCGAAAACGTCCTTCACCCGACTCGGACACTAGCAGTGAGGAAGACAATGAATATAGGCGGAGATCAAGAACCCCTCCCAGCGAGACTTTTTCCTATGAGGAAGAGCAACCTCGTAAGCGCGGTCGCAAAAGCCCATCATATCAAGGCCTGGCCAACGATGTTATGAGTAAGGCCCTGGATCGCATCTCCCAGTTGCCTTTCACGCGTAGAATAGAAAGGGTAGAGCTTCCTCGGCGGTTCCATCAACCAACCTTTGCTATATACAATGGTTGGATAGACCCAGTAGAGCATGTAAGCCAGTTTAATCAGAGGATGGTCGTCCATTCCAGGGACGAGGCGTTAATGTGTAAGGAGTTCCCGTCCAGCTTGGGACCCATGGTGATGAGATGGTTTGACGCCCTTAAGCCAAATTCCATAGATTCCTTTAAACAGCTGACACAGGCTTTTGGTTCCCATTTCATTACCAGCAGCAGAGTCCCTCGGCCTCTAGACTCCCTCCTATCCTTGTCCATGCGGGAAGGGGAGACGCTGAAGGCCTACTCAGACAAATACTGGGAAATGTATAATGAGATAGAAGGAAATTACGATGACGTCGCCATTAGTACATTCAAGAGGGGCCTGCCGACAGAGCATGGCTTAAGAAAGTCCCTCACCGGGAAGCCCGTCACCAGCGTGCGCCAACTTATGGACAGAATTGATAAGTACAAAAGGGTTGAGGAAGACCAGCAGATGGGGAAGGGCAAAGCTAAGGTTGTCCCCTAGGAGAGGAGGGACTTCAGGTCGAACCGCATTATCAACAGTAACAGGCCGAGAAGAGATTACTCGGAACAATCTGGTTCCATGGGGGCACTAGCGGTCCATGTTGTATTCCGAGAGCCACTACACAAGATCCTAGAGAAGGTGAAGGGTGAACCGTTCTTTCAATGGTCGAACAGGATGGCAAGTGACCCCTCGAAATGTAATCAGAATCTGCATTGCGCGTACCACCAAGAGCCAGGTCACACCACCGATGATTGCAAGAATCTAAGAAACCATTTAGACCGACTTGTCCGAGAAGGAAAGTTGAGGCATCTGTTACATCGCCCTAAAGGATGGTAGGAACAGTCAAATATTGAAACCAGACAAAGTACATTGAGGCCACCCCTGGGCACCATAAATGTCATTCCTGCCGCACCTAGAAGGACCGGTTCTAGCCCCTCCAGAGTAATGTCAGTGGGCAGATTCCCGACTGAGCCGGACGATAGGGAATCCAAGAGAGCCAGAGTAATTACCTCGCCCTTAATCGGGTTCTCAGATGAGGACAAACAGGGAACCCTCCAACCCCACGATGATGCCCTAGTCGTCACGCTCAGAGCTGGAGGTTATGACGTGAAAAGAGTGCTAGTTGATCAAGGCAGCGCCATGGAAGTAATGTATCCTGACTTGTATAAAGGATTGAACTTGAAGCCAGAGGACCTGTCAGCATACGACTCCCCTTTGGTCAGTTTTGAAGGAAAAACCGTCACCCCAAAAGGCATGATTAGGCTACCTGTACAAACAGATTCAGACGTGGTGGAGGTAGACTTCATTGTAGACAGACCCTGAGAGGTTTTTTCAGGTCGGCTCAGAATTGCCACCCCAAGAGAAGTCAACACTAATTGATTTTCTCCGACAGAATGTGGACATATTCGCCTGGGATCCCTACGAGGCCCCCGGGGTTGACTTAGATTTCATTTGACATCACCTTAATGTTAACCCGGCTATAACGCCTAAGAAGCAGCCTCCTAAGCGACCGTCGAAAGAACATGCAGACGCTGTGAGAGAAGAGGTCGCAAAATTGAAGAAAGTAGGGGCTATCAAAGAGGTATTCTACCCCGAATGGTTAGCCAACATAGTCGTGGTAAAAAAGAAGAACGAGAAATGGCGGGTCTGCGTAGACTTCACGGACCTAAACAAGGCCTGCCCGAAGGATCCCTTCCCCATGCCATGGATAGACCGACTGGTAGATTCGACCATCGGACACTCCCGAATGAGTTTTTTGGACGCCTTCCAGGGCTACCATCAGATACCCCTGGCTGCCGAGGACCAAGAAAAAACAGCTTTTGTCACCCCAGTCGAAAACTATCATTATAAGGTGATGCCTTTTAGCTTGAAGAATGCCGGGTCGACCTATCAAAGGATGATGACCAGGATGTTTGAACAGCAGATGGGTAAGAGCGTTGAAGTGTATATAGATGACATGGTGGTAAAAAGCAAATTGGTGGCCGACCACATCAGAGACCTCGGCAACGTCTTTCAAATTTTGAGAAAGTAAAAACTACAACTGAACACATCCAAATGTTCATTTGGGGTGAGATCAGGAAAATTCTTAGGTTATATGGTGACCCACAGAGGTATAGAAGTTAACCCTGACCAAATAAGAGCCATTCATAGCCTGCAATCTCCTCGAAATCCCAAAGAGGTCCAGAAGCTCACCGGCATGATAGCTGCTTTAAACCGTTTCATCTCCCACTTAGCGGACAGATGCATGCCTTTCTTCCTCCTATTGCACAAGTGGAAAGGCTTCGAGTGGACTGAGGGGTGTGCTTTAGCTTTCCAATAGCTCAAGGAATACCTTGCTCGACCACTAATTATGTCCAGTCTCGATACCAACGAGGTGTTGTTCGCCTACATCGTAGTAGCCTCTCATGCAGTGAGCCTAGTGTTAATCCAAGAAGACAACGACATGCAGCGACCCATCTATTACGTGAGCAAATCACTGCAGGAGGCAGAAACCCATTATCTCCCCCTCGAAAAAGCTATCTTGGCCATCGTACAAGCCACGCGAAAGCTCCCCTACTATTTTCAGGCACATACTGTAGTTGTGCTAACTCAACTTCCGTTGAGGTCCATCCTTCGCAGCGCTGACTACACAGGCAGAATTGCAAAATGGGGAATGATTCTGGGCGCCTTCGACATTAGATACATGCCTCGCACCGCTGTAAAAGGTTAGGTCCTTGCCGATCTAGTAGCTGAATTTGCGGAGCCCACACTAGAAGGAAAGGAAGTGTCAGGATCACTAAGTGCTGATGAGAAACTGAGCAGCACAGTCTTTTAGCATGAACACAATTGGTGGAAAGCGCACATCGACGGTGCAGCAAACCAAAGGGGCTTAGGGGTGGGACTCGTTCTGCTCTCTCCCGAAGGGATAACCATAGAAAAGTTGTTGAGGCTCGGATTCTCAGCCACGAATAACGAAGCCGAGTATGAGGCACTATTGGAGGGAATGTCAATGATTTGGAAATTGGGTGGAAAATTCGTGAACATGTTCTCGGATTTGAGACTCATCGTGGGATAAGTAAACGAGGAGTTGGAGGCAAAGGATGAAAGAATGCAAGAGTATTTGGTCCGGGTTAAGCACCTGCAGACCCATTTCTATCACTTCCATTTGACGCATGTACCTAGGAGCGGGAATACCCATATTGATTCTCTCGCGACGCTAGCCACCTCTTCGGCTCAGCCACTTCCTCGGGTTATTTTAGTAGAAGATCTCTACCGCCCAACAACGGAGAAGGCCAACGGAATTCGAGTACACAACGTCAGGGCAGGACCTAGTTGGATGGATCCTCTGGTGTTGTTCTTAAAGCACGACACCTTACCAGACGATAAGGTTGAAGCTGACAAAATCAGGAGGAAAGCTTCTCGATTCTGGTTGTCCGAGGACTCCAAACTTTACAGACGCTCATTCTCAGGGCCATACCTGCTGTGTGTGCACCCAAAGACTACTGAACTCATCTTGGAGGAGTTACACGAAGGAATTTGCGGAAGTCATACGGGGGGTAGGTCCCTGTCCCATAGGGCCATAACGCTGGGTTACTGGTGGCCGAGCATGCATAAAGAGGCTCTGGAATATGTGAAGAAGTGCGACTAGTGCCAAAGGATCGCCACGAACATACACCAGCCAGGCGAAGAACTTAACCCACTGTCCAGCCCTTGGCCATTTGCACAATGGGGCCTAGACATACTAGGACCATTCCCCAAAGCGGCAGGGAACAAGAAATTTCTTCTCGTCGGCACCGATTACTTCACAAAGTGGGTTAAAACTTAGGCACTAGCAAACATTAGGGACGTCGATGTCAAGAAGTTTGTTTGGAAAAATATCATCACTAGGTTCGAGACCCCACACACACTAATCTCGGACAACGGCCTCCAGTTTGACAGCAAAGCCTTCAGAAGATACTGTAATGAGCTGGGAATTACCAACCGATACTCCACACCGACTTACCCACAGGGTAATGGACAGGCGGAATGGGCCTTGGGCCCTGCACGGAGTCCAACCATGACAAAAAGGAAAAAGAGGACCAAAAGACTTCCAGCCTAACCCCGTGGAGCCCAACTTATTTAAAAGGCGTCTCAGGAGGAATGTCTCATCGGACACACCAAATACGGGCCCAATGTGCGCCCTATCCATAGTGAAGCATCATCCCAAGCAAATGTGGGTGATAGGATAAGCCTCACAAAGCAGGAAGAAGGAGGAAAATATTAGACGTCTAGGGGCCAATCACAACTGCCGCATTAAATGCAAGGAAGATACTTTTCCAGTCGCATTAATGTGGAAAAGACAGGCGAACAGTGTTACATTGGCTAATGCAACTCACAGAAAGATAAGGTGGATGTCCGATGAGACAGGCACTCAAGTGAAGGTCCCGATGGTGAATAAGTGTAAGGTTCTTATCAATTTAAGGAGGCTATATAAGAGAAGAAAATCCCCATGAAGGGAGGATCGGAAAATTGAAGAAGAAAAAGAGAGAGAGAGAGAGAGAAGAATTCTGTAGTCTTTAATCATAACAAGAGATGCACTTTTACATCTCCTCGGACCGAGTATCCTGTAGACATAAAGAAGATATTCTTACGTTCAGACTGTTGCATGGCATACAATTAACTAACGTTCACTTCGTCCAGTCCTAGTTCTGTAACCCGCTCTCTCTAAATTCATTGTCTAGGGTCCTTTGGGCCAGAACCACTCACTTGCTGAGCCTGGGCCCCGAACACCGACCCTACAAATAGCATATACTATCTCACAAAATGCCATTTACTTAGTATTTTCTTTAAAAAAAAATTCAATTATAGGAATGGCGAAAAACATGATCCTATACAAGAAATACCCAAAATATATGCAAAACAATTTTCATAGGAGAGTTTATCTTTAAAGAATATGAAGACAATAGTAGAGATAAAATGCATTGAATGAGATCCTAGGAAACAAGTTTATTAATCATTTAAAAATTATACTCATCATTTACACACAAAAAATAATAATACATCATATTATTTACATTAAAAAAATAATAATAAGACATATTAATTTCAAAGTTCATTGCAAGATGTGAACTGCTAGAGTATTGCAACAATAAGGAACATTGATACAATAATAGGTTGATATTACATTTCGGGCGTGCTTTGTGAAAGGATCATTTTGGTGTCCAAAATGTGAAACGAAAACAAATTTTTCTATACCAAGGTTAAAGGCACTCACAATAACTACATACTCTCCAAATATATAACTATTATATATATATATATATATATACACACACAATTGCAAACTACTTCAGATACATGATTCAAATTAAAGTTTTTGACGCAACTGACAAAACAACTTTTGTGATATTTGATTGAGAAAATTTTAAATAAATTTACAAGGGATCTTATTGAAAACAAACTAAGCTACAACTTATTTAAATTATTGTAAAACTATTGATATTGGAGAAGGAATCCCACATGATTTGAATAAAAAATTACGGAAAAAATGAATTTTCCTAATTCATTTGAATGAATTCAATCTAAAGAATGGTTTTGAAAATTACATAGTTGCTAAGATTTTTGATGCAACTTCAAATGACAAAAAGGTATGGAAGAAAAAAAAAATACAATCCAATATGCTATATTAATTCTTTTTGCTGCGCTATTCCAAAATTAACAAAAAAATATATAAAAATATTTACAAAAAACTGTCACATCATTGAAATTTAATATGAATGCAAATACCTACAAAAAATCTTAGCAACAAAGTCCAAACTTTGTAAGATCCAATCAAGAATCTCCCGGTGCCAATTCATTAGTGATTAACACAAATGATGCAACAAAAAGAAAAAGTGATGAAAGCTCAAAAATTAAACAAATATGGATGGACTAAACTTCAAATGTTGAAGATGAAGAAACAGATGATGATAACATAACCATTAGCAAGCTTTACAAGTGTCACCATACTTCAATAACAAAGTATTGAAGAAACAAAAAAAAAGGATTTCGTAACGAAGCTTTTTATTACATCCCATAATAAAAATCAACAAAATAGAATGAATTAATATGCTTTTATCAATTTTTACTATACAATATTATTCCAAAGTTGTTATAATTATTGCTCATTACTTGAACAAAATAATTATAATAGACACGTGTCTGCAATTCTTAATTTTTAGGGTAAATTGCAAATTACACCCTGACGTTTGGGACTGTTTAGATTTTATACCCCAAAGTTTCAGAACTTAGATTTTACACCCTGAAGTTTGGCTCCGTTAGCAATTCACCTGCCACATTTAGTTTCTGCTGTTAACTGACACATTACCATGCTGACATGTTTTATTTTTGCCAAATTAGCCTTAAAACTACACAGTTTCAATGAAAAATAAAAGTTGACTTGGCATGCACAAAACTAAAAGCCTAAAACTTTAGTGTTTTAGCCTAACTTCTATGGCCAAATCGGCCATTTACCACTTTTCGAGGAAATTATTAGCAACATACCAATGTTTGCAAAACAAATAGCAATATACCACTTTTTTGAAACTCGAGTTCATGAAACTCGAGTTTGCTGTGTAAATCGAGTTTTAAACACTCGAGTTTCATAAAAAAAAAAAAAATAAATAAAAAAACTTGTGCTGACATGGATTTTTTTATTGAAAATATGCCACATGGAACTCGAGCTTGGCAAACTTGAGTTCCATGCAACACAATATTCGAGCTTACCAAGCTCGATTTCTTTGTAAATACAAAACTCGAGCGTAATGCTCTTTTTTTTTCTTTTTTTTTTTTTTGTGGTACTCGAGCTTACCGTGTTTAGATATTGTTCACTGTTTTCTCATAAAACACTTCATGAAATTGTGTTTTCTAAATTTAAAAGCCAAATCTGAATGCTTTTTCATATTTCCATTTCACAGTAATCGAATATGTTTTTCTACATTGATAAAATCTATTTCTACATTAATAAAATTTGCACTCTGCACATCATGTTTACAATATATTCAAATCTGCATACTGCATTCATAAAATCTGTTTTTTGCATTAATTAAAAATGTTCACTGTTTTCTCATAAAAAGTGTTCACTGTTTTTTGCATACACTGTTTCCAGCATTCTACATAAATTTATTTTTTGTTTAGCATTATTTAAAAAATTGTTCACTATTTTTTCTGCATAAATTATTCACTATTCACTACATGTTTACATACAACTGCAAGACTATATGATTCATCCAAAAAAGGCATAATAACTACTTTTGTCTGTATAACAGGATTATTAGTTACTCGTTGGATTTATTCAAGGCATTTACCATTAAGTGATTTATTCGAATCATTCATTTTTATTTCATGGAGTTTTATATATTTTACAATACTTCTATTTAAATAAATAAAAGCATATGTTTATGCATTCAAATGAAAAAAAAATTACTTATTTTTATGTTTATGTTTATTTGTTGATTATCAAAATATATATATATATAAGGAACTCGAGTTTACCGACCTCGAGTTCCATATTACAAGGAACTCGAGCTTGGTAAGCTCAAGTACCATAGAAGAAAAAGAAAAAAAAAAAAAAAAAAAAAAAAAGAGCATTACACTCAAGTTTTGTATTTACAAAGAACTCAAGTTTGGTAAGCTCAAGTATTGTGTTGCATGGAACTCAAGTTTACCAAGCTCAAGTTCCATGTGGCATTTTTTCAATTAAAAAATCCACATCAGCCCAAGTTTTTTTATGAAACTCAAGCGTTTAAAACTTGATTTACACAGCAAACTCAAGTTTCATGTACTCAAATTTCAAAAAAGTGGTATATTACTACTTATTTTGTAAATAGTGGTATGTTGCTAATAATTTCCGCAAAAAGTGGGAAATGGCCAATTTGGCATAACTTCTAAAATCACAAACCAAAACTCACGGAAAACTCACAAAGGAAGCTCCCTCCCACCTTGCACAGCAGAGACCTGTCATGAATAGTGCAGTAGCCACAGCGGTGGTCACAGCAGCAACCACAGTGGTAGCCACAGTGAGTATCATTCCAACAAATCTACAACGAAAACAGTTCAAGTTAAACTTCTTCAGTGAAACCCATTAGATTTGAACAATCAAGTCAAGTGAACTAAAGGGTATGAAGGTCTAATAAAAAGAAAAGTGAATGATGATAATAATACAGAAATTACCATGCTTCTAAACGAAGCAAGACTTTTGTACAGCTTGTCATATATATTGTTAATTAAACATGTCATATATATATTTGCAATATTCAGAACAATCCATATCTAAAGAGTCAGGAGAAATAAGTACGCTTCAGCAATGGGCTAGTGCTTTGACGCTAACAAATCTGAAAATGCAGAATCTGTATCAGTAAATCACTTTCTCCCTTTTTAATTTGTTTCCACTATTTTCAGCTTTTACAACCTTTTTTAGACATTCAGCCTTAGCTAATACAACAATTCTTCCATTTAAAAGCAATAAATAATTGTTGAGGGTTCAAAAATCTGTCAAAGAAAGAGAAATAGAGCATGAGAGAAGAGAAAGAGTTCTTATTGAGGCCACCGTTGTGGCTGCTACTTTGACCGCTAATATGGCTATTGCTGTGGCTGCTGATGGGGAGCTGTTTTGTTATGTGTTCAGCATGGATCTCTGCCAGGTGGGAGGGAGTTGCCTTCATGGGTTTTGATTTGGGATTTTAGAAATTAGACTGAAACGGTGTAGTTTTAGGCTTTTAGTTTTATGTATGCTAGGTCAACTTTTATTTTTCATTGAAACAGGTAGTTTTAAGTCTGATTTGGCAAAAATAAAACATGTCAGCATGATGATGTGTCAATTAACAGCAGAAATTAACTGCAAGGGGTGAATTGCTAATAGAACCTGTTAAATATTAGCATTGATACACCATGTTGAATATACTAGTATAGATGCGGAAGTGAAAGCATAAAGTATAAAACACAATAACACACAAAGTTTACGTGGTTCAGCCTAACGGTCTACATCCATGGAGGAAACCCTAAAGGGTTACATCAATAATATATTATAGTGTAATACAAATCCTGTGTTACAATGAATTATAACATGTGTATATATAGTAGACCAAACTCTAGACTAATAGACTTCTAGTACAAGTAGGAATCTTGGCTTACACACAAAGTAGAATTAGGCTTGGGCCTATGCTATAATGGGTTAATATATCTTTAACACCCCTTCTCAAACTCAAGATGGAAACTTGATGAAATCTTGAGATTTGATAAGGTTGAGAAGATCCCTTAAATGAAGTTTGGCTCTATGACGGTAGTTTGAGAAAGGCAATGGTCTTGCAGTGTTGATGCGACTTCTAACAATGGCTTGACTATACTGGAGAGTTTTGATGGCAGTAGTAGGAAGTCAAAGAAGATGAATGCAGCGAAGGTTACGTGGTTCAGACAAAGATTGCTCTTAAATATACTATAAGGATAGAAAACAATGGCCATAGGAAGGTGGCTTTGATACCATGTTAGAAATACTGAATGAATTGTATTGTATTTCTCAAGTAATAGAATATACATAAGTGCCTTTATATAGGAGGTAGAGTGTGCAGTACAAGTAAGTGTGCTATACAAGTAAACAAGGTGGGCCTAAAGCTCACATAGCCTAATACACATTAACAACCCCCCTCAAACTCAAGGTGGATGTGAGACCAACTTGAGGTTGTCAACCAAAGTGCGAAAACATCCCTTAGGATGTGACTTGGTGAAGATATCTGCAAGTTGATCTTTAGAAGAAACTGAGATCAGCTTGAGAGCACCATGGACAAGATGATAACGGATAAAATGACAATCAATGTCGATGTGTTTAGTCCGTTCATGGAAGACATCATTGTGAGCAATATGAATGGCAATCTGGTTGTCACAATAAAGAGGAGTAGCAAAGGATGTGGATACACCTAAGTCTTTGAGAAGCCACCGTAGCTAAAGGAGTTCAGATGTGGTATCAGCAAGGGCACGATATTCTGCTTCAGTACTGAAGTGGGCCACATGAGTTTGTTTCTTGTTTCGCCAAGAAAGCAGAGAAGAACTAAGAAGAAAGCAATAACCAGTGGTGGACCTGCGATCAGTGGGATCTCTTGCCCAATCAGCATCAGAAAATGGACGGAGACAAGAGGAGACTGAGCAGAGTAGAAAAGACCATGGAAGAGAGTGCCCTCTTGGTATCAAAGAATGCAAGAACAGCAGCATAGTGAGTCGATCGTGGAGCAGACAGATACTGACTCACATGGTAAACAACATAGGAAATGTTTGGATGAGTGACAATGAGATAAACTAGGCTGCCAACCAAGCGTCTGTAAAGAGAGGGATTAGACAGCAGTTTCTCCCCTAACGGAGTCAGATACGCATTAAGCTCAACTGGAGTGTCAACAGTCTTGCTATCAGTGAGTCCAACTCGAGACAAGAGTTCAGAGGCATACTTGGCTTGAGTAATATAAAGTCCATCTGTAGAATGAGTGATTTCAAGACCCAAGAAGTAGCTGAAATGTCCAAGATCTTTCATCTCAAACTGCTGACTGAGAAAATCCTTGAGTTTTTGAATGTCACTGAGGTCATCACCAGTTATGATCATATCATCCACATACAGGAAAAGTAAAATAGTGCCTTTGTTAGTGCGACGAAGAAATAAGGTAGAATCATAACGATTGGCTATGTAACCTAAGCAAGAGATGGTAGAGCTGAATTTGGCAAACCAAGCTCGTGGAGCTTGCTTAAGGCCATAAAGAGCACGCTGAAGGTAACAAACCTTATTTGATTCAACAAAGAGACCAGGAGGAGGTTGCATATAAACTTCTTCACTTAATTCCCCATTAAAGAATGCATTTTTGACATCCATCTGAAAACGGTCCCATTTTCTGACAGCAGCAACAACTAAGAGAGCTCGAACAGATGAGATACAAGCAACCGGAGCAAAAGTCTCTTCATAATCAATCCCATACTCCTATGTAAAACCTTTTGCAACATGACGAGTTTTGTAGCACTCAATGGACCCATCAGAGTGAGTCTTAATCTTGTAGATCCACTTACAACCAACCACAGATTTCCCAAGGGGGAGAGTCACCAAATCCCAAGTATGGTTTTTAGATAGTGCATCAAGTTCCTCTTTCATTGCAATCTGCCATAAAGGGTCAGTGGAAGTCTCACGATAGGTGTAAGGCTCATGCAGTATAGCAAGGACAGTGTAACAATGATAATCAAGTAAATGTGTAGGAATGGATCTTACCTAAGTTGAGTGACGAGATGAAATGTCTTGTGCAAGATCTTCAGGCAGAGTAGGAGCAGGGGACCTAAGCTTAGGGTTGGGTAGCTCGTCTTCAACCTATGCATCTTCCACCTGTTCATTAAAGGGTGAACTAGGAAAGGGATCAAAGGTATCTGGTGGTTGGACAGAGAAGTCTATAGGAGGATCAGGAGCAACTACAGGAGGATCAGGAGCAGTTACAGAAGGAATATGTACCTCATCTGGAAAAAGATCTAAAATAGAGGAGGAAGATAGGGAGGCACAGAAGTGAGAGAGCTCGACAAAGGAGCGATGTTCCCAAAAGACAACATTGCAAGAGACACGAAGACAATGAGAGACAGGGTCATAATACTGATACCCCTTTTGAGTTTCGCCATAGCCAAGAAAACAACAAAGCCTTGACCGAGGCTCAAGTTTGTTATGCTCATATGGCTGAAGAAGAACAAAACAAGTAGAACCGAAGGAGCGAAGGTGGTGATAGCCTGAAAGTGACCTAAAAAGGTGCTCATATGGAGTTTGATTTTGAATAACAGGACTTGGAATGCGATTAATAGCATGAACAGCATGAAGGGCAACTTCACCCCAAAAAGGAGCAGGAACTTTGGCAGAGAGAAGAAGAGCACGAACAGTGTCAAGAATATGACAAAATTTTCGTTCGACTCTACCGTTTTGCTGAGAGGTACCTGGACAAGTTAGTTGATGAACAGTGTCATAGGAATGCAAAATAGCTTGGAAAGCATATTGAGTGTACTCAAGAGCATTATTAGATCGAAAAATTTTGATACGTTTGGAAAATTGAGTTTCAACCATTTTTGCAAAATTAGAATATACTTGCAATAACTCAGAACGATGTTTCATATTAAAAATCCAGCTATAGCGAGAGTAATCATCAACAAAGACAACAAAATATCGAGACTCATCAATACTAGAGACAGAGGAAGGCCCCCAAACATCAGAATGAATAAGGTCAAAGATATCAGTGGATATTGATTTACTAGTATTGAAAGGCAAAGCTGGTTGTTTTCCTAACTGACATGAAACACAATCAAAATTTTCTATAGACACTAAACCTGACAAACCTCTAGAAGCTAATTGCTGTACTCGAGAGGAAGATGCGTGACCAAGTCGAGCTTGCCAAAGTGCAAGGGAAGAAGTAGAAGAAACTGCAGTAGCTGCAACAACAGAAACAGGAGCAACAAGTGGAAGACGAAGGTTGTCTACGGGAAACATACGCCCAACTCTGGGACCAGTCCCAAGCTCCTGTCCCGTCCTTAGATCTTGTACAATACACCCAGAATAATCAAAGATAATGCGATAACCTAACTCAGCAAATTGTCCCATAGAAAATAAATTGTAAGAAAGGTCAAGAACATTAAAGACACCAGGAACCGAGAGATTGGAGGTCGAAATGGAACCTATATTATGACCAGACATAGTGGAACCATTTGCTGTGTGAATATTAAGAGGGTGTGGTGTAGGTTTAAGTTTAGAAAATAAGGACGAGTGAGGAGTCATGTGATTGCAACAAGCAGAATCCATAAGCCAGGAGGAAGGAGACATACTAGATAAAGCTGAGAGAGAAGAGGAATAAGATGCATTACCAACCATACGAATGACATTGGCGATAATATTTTTAAGGTCATCTGTGGACATAGTGAAAGTGCGACCTGAAGACTTAGACTGTGTAGAGACGGGAGCCATTGGTTGGACACTCTCAGTATTAACAACAGTAACAGCAGAAATTGACACAACTGATTTGTTGCGATGATAGCAAGTCTCAATATTGTGGCCAAAACGTTTGCAAAAACTGCAAAAACATTTGCTGGATTGTCTGCTACGATTATTGCAACAAGAAGAAGACCTATCTTTATTTTTTATTTTAGAAGCAAAATATGCAAAAATGGACTGCAAAAATGAAATCTAAGCAAAAAACTGGGTAAGGAGCACCTAGACTGCAAAAAGTCAACTCTGATTCAAAGTCAAAGGTCAACGCCCGGTCAGGTCAACAGTCAACGGTCAACAAAGGCTGACATAAGCGCTGACTGGGTCTCAATGGATGATGACGTCAGCAAGAGAGCAACTAGGGCTGACATGGTAGATGACATCAACAAGTGACGTTAGTGGGCAGCAGGTAGCGCGTGTAACGCGTGTGGCGCGTAGCTGACGTTGCAATGACTTTCAGTTGGTGCATGAGGGCACGTGGTACTTCCGATGAGCCGATTCTTTTCCAACTATATAGATCGGATAAAGACGATTCCGACAGAGGCGGCGGCGATAGGATCGGAGCAATATTGATGGCGAGTGAGGCGCATGGATGATTTTGCAGAAACTTTAACCGACGCGTGGCAGCGCGTGTATGGTCAGATGAGGATGTTTCCGGCAACTTTGTGTAGAGGGATTGAAAAGCTACACAGTGATATGTCTTATGTCTTAATCGGAGGTCAGAAGTGATAGATTCAATGATGGCAGTGGTTTTGGCGGCAAAGGAGGAGCTTCTGGCGGCAAAGATTCAACCTTGAAAGGGTTTACTGACCACAAAAGTTGAGGCAGCGGAAAACACCGACAAAACAAGATTGCAAGACACAAGAAAATTAAAGCAGTGGCTCTGATACCATGTTAAATATTAGCATTGATACACCATATTGAATATGCTAGTATAGATACGGAAGTAAAAGCATAAAGTATAAAACACAATAACACACGAGAATTACGTGGTTCAGCTTAACGGCCTACATCTACGGAGGAAACCCTAAAGGGTTACATCAATAATATATTATAGTGTAATACAAATCTTGTGTTACAATGAATTATAACATGTGTATATATAGTAGACCAAACCCTAGACTAATAGACTTCTAGTACAAGTAGGAAACTTGGCTTGCACACAAAGTAGAATTAGGCTTGGGCCTATACTATAATGGACTAATATATCTTTAACAGAACCAAACTTCAAAGTGTAAAATCTAAGTTCTAAAACTTTGGGATGTAAAATCTAAAAAACTCCAAACGTTAGGGGTGTAATTTGTAATTTATCATAATTTTTATGATGAACACATTACTAACAAAGTTTTATAATAAATATGTCATAATATATGTAAAACATTTTCCAAAAAATTTTTTTTTTTACATAAAACATTATAATATTATCCATATATCACACAAGCAACTTACTAATTTTTAATAAATGAAGCTTGTACTGGTAGCAGTATCAATGACTATTTAAAAAAAAAAAAGAAAAAAAAACGATGAGATAAGTAGACAAGAGTACTGTGCAATCAGACTTTGTGATTGGTTTAGGGAATGTTGCGATGCGTCAGGATTGTTTATTTTATTGTGGTGGAAAATATATATATATATATATATGCTCGGTATATGCGAATGCGTCAGCTAGATAGTATTATGTTTAGACATGCATCGACTTTGGCCAAAAGGTGGATGACAGGATGAGGTGAGGTCTGTAAAGAAAATTTAGTTTTTCATTCAGATAAAGTTATACAACCCAAGAGGCCGGTTGCTCACTGGCGTAGTGGCATTACGTGCTTTCCAATTATGAGGAGAGCTAAGCATTCAATCCAATTATAAGGAGAACTAAAAGCATTTACATCCGTTCGTATATAATAGAAAAATGTATAAATTAAATTTATATTGTTTTGCCTAAAAATGACTTACATCAATTTATATATAATTGTGTAAATTTACAAGTTAGCTAAAATAACTATATAAATTTATAATGACACTATTCATTTTACATTTAGGTTTTTTATTTTTTCGTTCTTTTTTTACGTATCTCCAAGATAACAAAAGAGAGTAGATAGTGGTTGACTAGTTTTACAAATTGACGTACTATCAATCATAAAAATATTGATTCAAACATTTGTTTATTATATTATTTAAATGTCATATATTCTTGTCACATCAGTTTTTGAGCTTTTTTACCATAGAATTTATTGTCGTTTTAGCTTTGAGGATTTTTATGTTCACAACATTTTCACAACAAATCTTAGGTAATGGGTTGTTATTGGTGAGCAAAAAATTAATTTCAGTGGTTGGTTGAAATTTAAACGAATAATAACTTATCATTTATGATTTATTGTGATAGCACCATGAAACTCTTGCTTATCTCAATTTTTTTCATGGCAATTCAATTAGTGGTCCCCATAAGTAACACATAATTATTAGAAAAAAAAAATACTTATTGTCCTTTTAATACTATTTTAATCTTGTCTCCCCTGAAATCTTGGCTTCGCCAGCCTTAATTTATCCATACATGCAACCACAAAAACAAAACAAAGAAACACAAGACTTAAAAATTGTTTAAATTTGACTTGTGGATTTGGATTGTGCCCATTAATCCATTGAATTGGATTATGAATTTAAATAAACTAAGCAAGCAAAATGATGCCCCTTAGGTAAAAATTCTCTCTTCCTACATGGTGTCTAAAGAAATATCTATGGCGCGTGTTTGAAGGCTCTCGGGATTCCAAGCTTCAAACAGCCCTCATAACACAAAGGTAGTGATGGGTCATGGGTGCGAAGGAATTGATTTCCTCTCTAGAATTTGTTTACGGCGAGAGGGAGAAAGTAAAGATAAAGACAAGGTGTTTGGCTCTCACAATATGTTGAGTTTCTCTCAACTTTCAGTCGGGAATTAGGGTTAAAATTGTGGCAAATGAGGTTTATATAGGCTAGGTTAAGGCTAGGACAGTAGGAGAGTTCGTTATAAAATTCTCTGCTATTCTAGTAATTTTGGTCAACCAAGGGTTGGGCAAATGTTAGGCGAAATTGTCGCTAGCTGAACTTCAAATTCCAAACACGTGTCAAACTTGTGGAACCAAGATGGAAATCATTCGACCGAAGTTCTTCTTTCAATAACTTCAATTTTTAGCACTAAAACAATATACAATATTTTTTTTTTGGGTGAGAAATATACACACACAAGGGAGAGAGAAATGAATTTTAACACAAAGGTACACCATAAAATTCAAGGGTTGGTCAAGTATAAGGAGAAATTGTCATCAACTGAATTTCAAATGCTAAAGTTGTGTACCAAGATGGAAATCACCCGACCAAAGTTCTTCTTTCAGCAATTCCAATTTTTAGCACTTGAACTAGCTCAAATACAAACCAGCCATTCAGCCCACTAAAACAAAATACAAAGTAAATAAATGATAATTACAAGAAAAATTTGATATGGAATATGCTAACACGAATAAAACATAACAAAGAGGGACTAAGGGAGGTGGATCTGCTTATTAAAATTTTATCAAGTACGTGACATTTTTTTACTAAAACATATATTTATTTAGGGAATTGTAAGTTAGGTTGCCTAGAAGACTAAGCCAAAGAAAGGATGATTTTTTTTTTTTTTTTGGTTAAGCCATCAAATGGAGTGCAACTCTAATTTTTATCTTCAAACTTTCATCATATCGGATGGTACATACTAACAGAAAAATTAAATAATTTACTTTAAATAGGAAATGCTTATCTTTAGAGTTTTTCCTTTTACTTTTTTCTTTTTGTGATTACGACTTGTGAAAGAATGGATGATGAATTTTTTTTTTGCTGTGATGGATATGTAGTTGACATAAATTAAGATTAAAGAGGGAGGACTAGGTTTTTAGCCCACCCCAAAACAAAACAAAAAAAAAAAAAGAGGAAGGTTGACTAAAAAAAATATTAAGTATTAGTGGTTTCAAATTCCAATTAGTTAAACTAGTAAAACCTCTTGTCATAAAATAAGAGATTTGAGCTTGAATCATGTCAATACCAAATGTCAATTTGTGTGTTAACTTGATGATAAAGAACAAGAAAAATGTTAGGTTTAAACATGTTTGGATCCTTAAACTCCAACCACCAATAAAAAGAAAGCATGTATCTCGTTATATGTAAAGCACATGACTTATAGTTAATTGAACGGACCTATATTATTAATAGAAAAAAAAAAAGAAAAAAGGAAGAAGGTATTTATGGTAATTTGAATAGCCTCTCCTGCTTAAAATGAATTGAAAAAGGGTATTTATGGTAATTTATCAAACTTTTCTTATACAAGTCATCACGTAGCACCATTAATTATTGTTATAATTATTGTTATAAAAGAACTGGGAATTTCTCCATCATGGCCCATGAAAGAGTTTTCTGGCTGCCACGATCAAAAGAAAATACAGTCTCCTTATTATTATTGAGAGAGAGAAAGAGATAAGTTTCATTGATATCTCGTGACTGATTATTACATCCTTGTTCTTTTCCTTTGATGACTTCTTTTTCAATTTCGATTTAGAATATGTGTGTTTAAAAAAAAAAAAAAAAAAATCATTTTTAGGTTTAGAATATTTTAGATCAACTTTGACATCCTCTGCTGTTATTGTTAATCCACCGATCGTATGTGGCCTGTTTCTTCTTCAATCTTTTTTCTCTGACTCTAATTCCCAATGTCCATTGGCTGCACTGATAGTAATTGCTCTCTCTCTATCACTCTCTGTGTGATAATATAGTAAGTGCTCTCTAATAGTATGTGTTTCACGCTATTTTTCTTTTATTTTCCCTTGAATAAATAGTTTCTTGAGAATCTAAGATCCACGGAGATATATACTATTAATACCCCGATTATAAGCATAATAAAGCCTATTTAATTTCCTAAATAGTGTATCAGAAAGTATTGGATCTATCACGTTTAGGCTTTAATCTAATAACCATAACAGCCGCGCTCCTTAGTTTTACTCAAAGGGGATCTCTTGCAAACTCTTTTGATTATTTATTATCCATGCTCCGGAGTCACAATAAATATTGTGAATGTTGATACAACGAGTGGGCAAATAGGGTTATATATATAAAATAAACTTATTTTTATATTTTATAAATGTATTTTAATTATATTTGTAGGGACCTGGTTTGGACTCTTAGCCCAAAGGAGGTATGGACTTAAGCCCAAAAAGCCGAAAACAATAAATTTGTAGAAAATGGGTTGGAAAAACTGGGCCTTAGTGAACTAATTAACAGACCAATAGATTTTGATGATGAAGAAAGAGAGATAACAGAATTTTATTAAGGAAAAATGTCCTCGGATTAGTCCAAGGGGGCTAATTCCTAAATATTGCTCCTTAAGTTTTTACAGGTTTTTCCCCCTTTTCTCTAGTGTTTCCTCCTCCTTTTATATAGTCCGCTTTGAACCATATCGATCCTACACTTGTTGATCACTTGGGCCCTTACTTGAGTACTTGTCCCATCCTACACCACCTTAAGCTTTCTATGAATTGCGGTAGCCAAGACAACACTATTTAGAGCTCTTCTCCACATAAATGCGGCCAGAAAAATAGCTGCAGTACATTTAATGTGGTGGTTACAGCTTTTCCTCAGATATCCTCGAGTCCCCGTCAGCCTTATGCAGGTACGATGCATGTCCTTCTCTTCGGCGCTTTCTGGGAGGTCATCGTGAAAGCTGGAATATAGTTTTGAGTTGCATTCATCATATCCAGGGAGGAGCTCCTCCTCGGACCATATTCCATTTGTTCCCCACCCATGAGACTTAAAAATTGGAATCCCTTTAAATTGTTGACCCCTCCTCAGACATGTCAATGTTCTCAAACAAGGCCCAAGACCCAATGTATGATTTTGGGCCCTTGCCCCTACAATATTAATTTATAATTTGGTTATGAGATTTTATTCTTTAGGTATTTATTGTCAGGGAGGAAAAAAAAATATGGGTCGAAGGAGAGATTGATTTTGGGCTGAGGAACTAACTTTGACCAAACTCTTTTGATTATTTATTATCCATGCTCCGAAGTCACAATAAATATCATGAATGTTGATACAACGAGTGGGCAAATAGGGTTATATATATAAAATAAACTTATTTTTATATTTTATAAATGTATTTTAATTATATTAATTTATAATTTGGTTATGAAATTTTATTCTTTAGGTATTTATTGTCAGGGAGGAAAAAAAAATGTGTCGGAGGAGAGAGATTGATTTTGGGATTATGCTGAGGAACTAACTTTGACCAAGATTGATTAAGTCCAGAAAACAAATTAAAATCAGAGAAGAAATACATATAATTTTTTATCAAATAAGGCCAATAAAAACGCAAACTTAAAAACTGTATGCCTATATCATATCATTAGGTGAAGCCTCTCACTCTATAATATTTTTAAAGAAATAGATTAGACTTACTTTTATCTCTTGTGAATATATTTTAACTAGCTTGTAACCACATGTATGTACATGAATGCACTTAAAATTATACAATAAGATGCATAATATAATTCATATATATATATATATATATATAATTTAAATACTCTTGATAGTTATTTTTATATTTTGCTCTTTAAAAATTTTTGTAAGGATATTATTAGGTATAAAATATAAATTGTCCATTTTTTTTTTAATTATTGTGAAGCACTTTTTTTTTTACGATTCATTTATTCTAGGCTCTTTAGTTTTTGTACTTAATAACTCACTTGGATGAATGTTTATGATGTGATCCCACATTTGATTTTAAAATTAAGAAATAAAACTCATAAATAATAAATAATTTAGGACACATGGCGCAAAATTGAAATTCTAATTTGAAATTTTAACTTTAGTTTCTCTTAGTTTCACCTATTATATATATATATATATAGAGAGAGAGAGAGAGAGAGAGAGAGAGAGAGAGAGAGATTTATATTTGGTTTTGAAATTTTATTCTTTATGTATATATTGTCAGGAAAAAGGGAAACATAGGTAAAAAAAGAGATCAATTTTGGGATTATGTTGAGGAACAAGGTAGTTATTTCAAATGTAAATTTTGTGAACGTGTTTTCCCTAGAGGTGCAACAAGGATTAAAGCACACTTGGCTGAAGTCACTACAAGAAAAATGACCTGTTACAACAAGTAAGATTGCAATAACAAAACTAATTTGGGTAATATATATATACTATTGCATCTGTGGATTTTTTTTGTTGTAATAATAACTTAAATTTATTACATCAATTAAGATTGTTGCAAGAATTACCTTGTTACATCTAAATGTGTTGTTGTAATAATTAAACCTTATTTTATTTTGAAAAAAAAAAAAAACTTGTTACATGTGTTTGATCGTAAACTCAACATGTTATGTATATATTTGTGTTTTCGGACATATTAAATTGATGGAGTACTTTGACTTTTGCATTTTTTAATTTGTATCTTTAATTTCTTATTGTAATTTCTCAATATAATGTTTATATTGTCTTATAATGTGTATAGTGCAAGATAGGGTAATAGACAAATTAATAATAATTTTTTTAAAAAAAAAACTCAACCTATTGCAACAAGATTGTTTTTTGTAATAAGCTATGACATTTTTCACGTATTATAACAAGACCTTTGAAGCAATAAACTATTGCCACAAAGTTATTTGTTGTAATAAAGAAGTTATTGCATCAACCGGTTTGTTGCAATATGTAGAATTTATTGCAACAAGATCTTTATGTTGCGTAAACCTATTACCTTGGAGTTTATTACAACAGTTTGCAACAATTTTTTCGACGTTGCAATGACACCTTATTGCAACGACTTTGTAGTTATTGCAATGATTTTTCCTGTTGTAACACACCTTTTTTCTTGTAGTGAGTTGTAGGCCATGACATAATGGCATGTGGATTTGTGTCTCAAATTGTTCAAAAGGAAGCTCAGGAAACTCAAAAGTCTAACAAAAAGCTTGAAAGTGCATCCACCTCAAGCAATGTTGAGAACAGAAAAATCACCTTAGCTTCAACATAAAAAATTAAGGACAAAATTGTCAAATAGGTGTTGATTTAGTCCTAACTCTATACATAGTTGTTTATTTCTAACAAAACCATACCTTTTAACACTTCGCAAAACTTTTATACTAATTTCTCTTTGCAGAGTAAGGAAGAAGCTATTGTTGAAATTATCCTCGATGATGTTGTGGATAGACTAGTCACCAATGTAATTTCACTTGTCACTAAGCATACCAATTTTGGGTGGGGTTTCAAGGACAAGGAGGAATAGAAAAATCTTCTTTACACCTTATGTAAGATTCATGTCATGTTACATGATGCTCAGAAAAGGCAAGTAAGTGATGAGTCTGTGAGGATCTAGTTAACAGAGCTTAGAGATGTAGTTTATGATGTTGATAATGTGCTAGATAAGTTCAACTATGAGATTTTTGGGCAAAAGGTACAAATTCAAAACCAAATGATGAACCAGGTACCTAGCATTTCATTCTGTAATTTTGATAAAGTTAAGACCATCAAACATATGTTGGATAAATTTGTGAATGAAGTAGAGGGCTGGGGGCTTAAAATTGTAAATTCAAACCCCTAAGATTAGCCTATACAACATAGACTCCTCCCTCAATGATTCAGAAGTTATGGGAAGAGAATACGGTGCTACAAAAATTTGGGATTTGTTGGGTGGTGATGATCTCTTCCTGAAATTAATGTCAAGATTTGATAGTCTTACAATAACATCTTTAAAACGATGTTTTGCATATTGTGCAATCTTCCTCAAAGATTATGACATTACAAAGGATGAACTAATTCAGTATTGGATGGCTCAAGGGTTTCTTGAACCATCTGAAGAAAGTATGGTAATGGAGGATATTGGTAACAAGTATTTAAAAATTTTGTTTGACAAATCCTTTTTACAAAATGCAAAAAAGGATGAGTATGGTAATATTATCAGGTGCAAAATGCATGATTTCATACATGGTTTTATGCTCTCAATTTCAAAATCTAAATCTTCAATTTCATATAATTTCAGCTAGGTACAAAGTTTATTTGTTGAATTTGATGGCCAAACAACACCAGAAATTTCATTTAAAGGAGATAGTTTCACAAAATTGTGCACATTAATTTTAGAGAATGCTGACTTTGGCAACATATTATTAGAATTTAAAAGCTTACGTGTTTTAAAGTTATATGGACATAAGCTAATTGAACTACCAAAAACAATTGGTGTGTTAATACTGATGGTGTCTAAAAATAACCAAACTCCATATTCGTCCATAGAGGCCGTCCATAGGAGGAATGATAGGGAACTAGCTACTCTTCCTTTGTCCATAGAGGTCTCTGGACGAGATTCTCCCGCTTTTGAACAACCTTCCATCCAGCATTGTTTAGGACGAGCTCAGCAACAGTTGTAGAATGAAAAGATAACCGCCATGGCGGTTATGAAGGTGTACTCTAAACTTTCCAGACTCCGTAAAGATAGGGGAAGTTATCTAATGGATAACCGTTTCTTGAACCTATAAAAGGGCATGAATCTCCGACAAAAAAAAGGTAAGTACTTTCCAGACACCATCTCTTTAAGTTTGGAATTCTTTGTTTCAGAAGAAAAGACTAACTTTATCATCGGAAGATTTGTGACCGGTTAACCCCGGTCTCCTCTGATCTTTTGTTTCTTATCTTTCAGGCCCTCAACATCATCACAATTCATTCTATTCAATCTACTGATTTCCTAATAGTTATCAATTATCGCCGTCTGTAGGAACTGATTTGTGAAACTAAGTTTTATGATTCCTTTCTCAGACAAAAAGATTGTAATGGTTCGGACTAGATCGAGGACTACTAGCCCAGGTCATCAAGAAAGCAAGGATGCTTCTAGCCATCCCCATCGCAATCGTTAATCTGCACCTGCTATGCAACCATTCTCTGTTCATGTGCAATCCATGGCAGCCGCTATGGCAGAGTTAACTCACTAAAACCAAGAGCTGACAAGGGAGATTCATCTTAGGAGGCAACGGTATGAAGCATATGGGGAAGAACAAGACCAAAACCAAGGGGATGAAAAAAGCGATATACCCGAAAGTCAATCAAGGGGCACCACATCAAGAATGGTGCCACACTTGGAGAGGGAGATTGACCAGATGAGGAAGTTTATGGACGAGATGAGGGAAAACATGAGAAGAACGAACCCTGTAGAGGATCTAGTTCATCGTACAAATTCCCCTTTCACAACTTCCATCAATGGTCACCCCTTACCTCCAAAACTTAAGATGCCTTCTTTGGATTTGTACGATGGGGTGCGTGACCCATTTGATCACATTGCTACCTTTAAGACTACAATGCACCTTCAGGGGGCCCCGACAAAATTATGTGTGGAGTCTTTCCTACCACCCTTAAAAGTCTGGCACGAGTGTGGTTTAGTAAAATACCCCTGAATTCGGTAAGTTCTTTCAAAAAGTTAAGTAAGTTGTTTGTTAATAACTTCATTGGGGGACAGAGACACAAGCGTTCTTCGTCCAGCCTGTTGACAATAGAACAGGGGGAGAATGAAAGCCTGCGATCCTTTATCACCCGTTTCAAGAGGGAAGCTTTGATGGTGGATGAGGTGGATGATAAGTTATTATTGGCGGCCTTTCACAACTGGGTTAATTCAGATTTATTCATCCACAAGCTTTATGAGAAGGAGCCCCAATCCATGGCTGAACTCGTCCATTCAGCCCAGAACTTTATGAATGCAAAAGACTTGATCATAGCTAAGAAGAGGAAGAGAGCTGAAAGAATGGATACAAACCCCCCACTCAACTCGGAGCAAGTCCCTCAACCAAAAAAGTGACGCACAGAAGATAAAAAGGATTGGGATGGTAAGAGGGCTGGTCCTTCAGCATTGAGTCAACAATACACACCATTGAACACACCACTTGAACAGGTCCTTATGTAGATTAAGGACGATCCTTCCTTGAAATGGCCAGAGAAAATAAAGGGAGATCCCAATAAGCGCAATGGGAACAAGTATTATCACTTCCACAAAGACCATGGGCAGAACACGGACGAATGTTACGATTTAAAACAGTAGATTGAAAATCTTATAAGACAAGGGAAGTTGAGAAATTTCCTTGGACAAGAGCATAAGGATGAGAAGATGAAAGAGAAGGTAGAAGAGACGTCGCGCCCCCCGCTTGGAGAGATCAGAGTTATTATAGGAGGAAGCTTAGCTGGTCAATCGTCCAAATCCAAGAAGTCATATCTGAAAGTGGTGCAGAATATTCAACTCTTTGGACGATCTCCAAGGACGATGACCACAGACGAGCAAGCAATCACATTCACGGATGCGGATGCCGAAAGAGTTCACCACCCCTATGATGATGCTATTGTGATTACTTTGCTAATTGCCGATTATACTACAAGAAATGTGTTGGTGGACAAAGGAAGTTCAACAGATATTTTGTATTACCCTACCTTTCAGCAGATAAGGCTCGGACGAGACCAACTTCGTCCAGTAAATGCACCCTTGGTAGGATTCGATGGAATGAAGGTGCAGCCTATAGGCACTGTCACACTACCTATTGTAGTGGGAGCATACCCACAACAGGTAAGCAAGGACATGAATTTCTTGGTAGTAAATTGTTCATCCTCCTATAATGCTATAATTGGAAGACCAACTTTAAACAGTTGGAAAGCAATTACATCTACTTATCATCTATCAGTTAAATTTCCAACAGAACATGGAGTAGGACAAGTTCAGGGAGATTAACTGGCAGCAAGAGAGTGCTACCTGGCCATGTTGGCTATAGACGAGCAAGTTCAAACGATGAATATTGAAGAAAAGAGAATGATGGCTGAGCCCATTGATGTGTTGGAAGATATTTCTTTAGACGAGAAAAACCCCGAGAGATCCACCAGGGTTGGAGCAGATTTAGAAGGGAGGATAAAAAATTACCTCATCTATTTCTTGAGGAAAAGTATTGATGTATTTGCTTGGAGTTATGAAGACATGCTGGGTATAGACCCTGGTGTCATTACCCACCATTTGAATGTATATCCTTCCTCTAAACCAGTAAGATAGAAGAAAAGGGTGTTTGCTCCTGAGAGAGATAATGCTATTAAGGAAGAAGTACAGAAGTTGACCGTAGCGAAGTTTATTCGAGAAGTTTATTATCCAGACTGGCTAGCTAATGTAGTAATGGTCAAGAAGGCAAATGGTAAGTGAAGAATGTGTGTAGACTTTACCGATTTGAATAAGGCTTGCCCCCAGGATAGCTATCCATTGCCTTGCATTGACCAGTTGGTAGACTCCACTACGGGACACAATCTGCTTAGCTTTATGGATGCTTTTTCTAGATACAGTTAGATAAGGATGAACAACGCAGATCAAGAAAAGACATCTTTTGTCACAAGCCAAGGCTTTATTCTGTTATAAGGTGATGTTCTTCAATTTAAAGAACACTGGGGTAACTTATCAGAGGTTGGTTAACCACATGTTTCGTCCACAAATTGGGCGAAATGTAGATGACATGCTGGTGAAGAGTTAGGATGAGGAAAAGCATCTAGACGACCTGCAGGAAACATTTGACACACTCAGGCAGTATAACATGCAGTTGAACCCCAGCAAGTATGCTTTCGGAGTGTCATCCGGGAAATTCTTGGGGTTCATGGTATCGCATAGAGGGATTGAGGCAAATTTAGACAAGATCCAGGCAATACTGAACATGGAACCTCCAAGGAATATCAAAGAAGTCCAGTCTCTTACCGGATGAGTTGCTGCCCTAAACAGGTTTGTCTCTAAAGCTATTGATAAATGTTTGCCATTTTTTAAGGTACTTAAAAAAGCATTTGAGTGGATTGAAGAGTGTCAAAAAGCCTTCCAAGACTTGAAAATTTATCTTACTACGGCTCTTTTACTATGTCCGTCCGTGTTGGGAGAGGAGTTGTATTTGAACTTAGCAGTTACTCCGCATGTCGTTAGCTCAGCATTAATAAGGGAGGAAGGAAGAGTGCAAAAGCCTGTGTACTATACAAGCAGAGCACTAAGGGGAGTGGAAGGACGATATCCGCTAATAGAAAAGCTGGCTTTTGCATTGATAACGGCTTCCAGGAAGCTAAGGCATTATTTCCAAGCTCATGTTATCAATGTCATGACTGATCATTCGCTCAAGAAAGCGATGAACAAGTTAGAGGCTGTAGGACGACTGATCTAGTGGGCTGTCGAGCTTAATGAATTTGATATCAGATATCAACCAAGGCATGCAATAAAGGCTCAAGCCCTTGCAGATTTCATTGCAGAGTTCACTCCGAGTTAGGAAGACTTAAGCGAAGAGGAGAATAGAAAGAAGCGGGTTGTCCATAGAGATGGATCATTTACACAACATGCAGGAGGAATAGGAGTTGTTTTATTATCCCCAGAAGGAGATAAACTAACGCACAAGGT
Source organism: Quercus robur (assembly GCF_932294415.1). Lineage (NCBI taxonomy): Eukaryota > Viridiplantae > Streptophyta > Magnoliopsida > Fagales > Fagaceae > Quercus > Quercus robur. The sequence goes on along the minus strand of NC_065543.1, from coordinate 2,928,899 downwards.
TCATCTGTAGTATCAAATAACTAATAATGAAGCTGAGTATGAAACCCTTATTAAAGGATTGGAACTGGCTAGATCTGTAGAAGCAGGATCAGTCCTCGTCTTGGGAGACTCTCAGTTAGTCATAGGCCAAGTGAATGGGACATGTGAAGCCAAAGAAGAATGAATGAAGAAGTACCTTAGTAAGGTGGTACGCCTTGTAAAGAAGTTCAGGGAAATTGAATTCTTTCAGATCCCTAGAGAAGAAAACATAGAAGTAGATACTTTAGCAAAAGAAGCCTCAGCAAGTGAAGTAGTGGACGAGTTTGATGAAATTCAATACCTGCCCAGCATAGACTTTCCAGAAGTGCATCAGGTAGAGGGGGAGGATAATTGGATGACTCTAATAATATCATACTTGAAAGATGGAACGCTTCTAGAAGGAAAAGATGAGGCCAGGAAACTCAGAGTTAGATCAGCCAGATACGTCCTTATGAACGAGATACTGTATAAAAGGGATTTTTCACAACCTTATCTGAGGTGTTTGGCTCCGGATGAAGCCAATTATGTATTGAGGGAGGTTCATAAGGGAGCATGTGGCAATCATTCAGGAGCCAGGTCACTTGTCCACAAGGTCATCCACGTAAGCTACTACTGGCCAAACATGCAAGCCAATGCCAAGGCGTATGTCAAGGTTTGTGATCAATGCCAACGATTTAGCAATGTCCCCAGACAACCACCAGAATATCTAACCCCAATGATGGCCCCATGGCATTTTACATAATGGGGGCTAGATATCTTGGGTCCCTTCCCACTAGGACAAGACAGATGAAGTTTCTGGTGGTGGGTATTGATTATTTCACCAAATGGGTAGAGGCAGAACCCTTAGCAAATATCATGCAACAAAATGTCAAGAGCTTCGTCTGGAAGAACATTGTATGTAGGTTTGGGGTGCCCAGAGTCCTAGTGTTTGACAACGGACAACAATTTGACAATGCACTTTTCAGGGACTTTTACGAACATTTCGGAATTCAAAATCATTATTCCTCGCCCGCCCATCCCCATGCAAACGGTCAGGCTGAAGTTGCAAACCGATCCTTATTGAATATCATCAAAACTCGGCTTAAGAGGGCAAAGGAAGTATGACTAGATGAGCTACCAGGTGTTCTATGGGCATACAGAATGACGGTGAGAACCCCTATAAGGGAAACTCCTTTCAAGCTGGCCTACGGAAGTGAAGCGGTCATACCCGCAGAAGTGCATATGGCCAATCACAGGGTGACGAGATATCAGGATAAGGATAACGTCGAACAACTCTGTTTAAACCTCGATCTAATAGACCAGGTAAGGGCGAACGCGGAACATAGGACGATAAGGTATAAAAAACTAATGGCTAAGCGGTATGATGCAATAGTGAAGCCGAGGCAATTTAGCATAGGAGACCTCGTCCTGAAAAAGGTTTCTTTGGCAACCAAGAACCCGGCTCATGGAAAACTGGGGCCTAATTGGGAACGACCTTACAGAGTTATCAACTATAAAAGGCGAGGATTCTACTACTTTGAGGCCCTGGACGGGAGAAAATTGGAGCATCCCTGGAATACTGGGCACCTGAGGAGGTACTATCAGTAGAAGCACTAATCTAGATGAGTGCAACTATAGACGAGCTTGGAGCTTGTTTATCTACTTATATTCTACTTATGTTTAAAGATGCAGCTACTTTATTATTTGTGTTGTGATTATGAACAAAGTTATGGATATGTTTACACTTATAAAACTCTGTGAAGGCATTGGCTTCTAGGTATATGCCTCGTTTGTGAGCAATATTTATGACATGTACATAATGTTGTTTGAATCTTAGTTTCAATGCTATTTTTCGTACAAACAAGTTCACAAAACGGCTGAATAGCATAAGACGAGAAAATTCTCCAGACACGGAGATGTAACCTCAGTAAACTAGGGCAAGGCATGCTCGTCCAGGTATGGACGAGAGAAAACCTTCCCCGAGTAAAATGGCTAGTCCAGAAAATGTTCGTCCCTGAAACAGACGAGATAAAGCATAATGCACGTCCAACACATGGGCGAATAAATGCACAGGCAAGTGTTTTGACTTATTGGCTAAGACATTCTAAAGCAATCCAATTTATGGACAAATGCAAAGTTGTCTTATCTTCATTAAAGGTGAAAAACTAGCTAAGTTTTAGGACGAGTAATACTGGTAATCACCATTTCACCAAGACGAGTTATACTTGGAAATCAAATACTTTTTAAGGAATTACTTCTATGGACGAGTAGAAATTTAAAACAAGATCACAAATAACTTTCATCCATACTATAATAGAAAAACAAGTTAAGCAATTGTTTAAGGGCGGACGATCAATGTCCAAACACCCTTGAAAAGTAAAGCTTCTTATTAATAATCCAAAAACTATGGACGAGATTATTTTACTTAAATTACAATAACAAGTCCTAAGATCAAAGACCAAACAAAAATTTAAGAAAAACATAAAGATGATCAAAGTATTAAAAGGTCGCCTTCAGGTAGGAGGGGTGTCGGTGTTTTGGTCTTCCTGATGTGGCTGGGTTGTAGCATCGTCCTCTATATTATTATCTTCTGAACTCATTTGGAGGAGGGAACTGGTAGGAGTGCCACTAAGATTGAGCTTGATAGAACTAAAGTCAATGTTAGGGAAGTTCTCCACAGCATCCATCCTAAAGTCCTCAAACCCAGCTGCTTAGTTGGTATCCAGTAGATCCGTAAACTACTTGGATGCCTTAAACTTTGCAACTGCATCTTCCTTGGCCTTCTTGAGAAGAGCACTCAGCTCGTCATTCTTCTTTTGTAAATGGTCAAGACGAGTGTCCTTCTCCATGACATCAGTCTTCAGCTCTTCAATTTGATTCTGCAACTCCTTTGCCTCTTCATTGGCCTTAGCAGCTGTCTCAGCCCACCATTTACTCTCGTCCTTCACTTCCTTGATCCTCCTCTCCAGCAAGACCCTCGTCTTGTCCAGATCAATTGCTTGCCTAGACGCAGCGATGAACTTTGACATAGCTTGAATCAAAGTTTTTTGTTAGAGCAAAAATGTATCTACCTTGCTAAAAAGACGAGACAAAGAAGGAAAAAGAAAAAGCATGCCTACCTTGAAAAGGTCATGAACCCCAAAATGCTCAAAGTCTTTCAAAGACATGTTATAGCAAGCAGTCACGTCCGCATCTGTTATTGCCATCCCAAATCTTTCCCAAGCTAGATCCTCATTCCCTATAAGGTGTTGAGGTACTTGTTGGGAAGGCTGAGACGAGGAAGGCACCTTGATTGTGGATGGAGCCTACATAAGAGACTCCTTGGGTTCTGAATCAAGGATCTAGACGTCCTCAGGTTCATGGATAGGGATAGGCGGTGTGGATTGGACGTCTTTAGGCTTAGACAACTTGTGTTTAACCTTTTTCTCCCTGCGCTTGCTTTGGAGGTTCCCTAAGTCAACCCCTAAGGATAGGCTCTTTCTTTTGTCACCTATTGATGGATGAGGTTAAGGCAGTACCTCCTGCCCAACTGCCTCATTCACAACTTCCTTACCTTTGTTCTCTTTCATTGTAGCTTTTCCTGAAAAGAAAAATGTTAAAAAAGAAAGAAAAAAAAAAGAGTAAGGGAAAGATGACAAGAAAGCTTACTTCTACGGACGGTGAGCTCATGTGCAAGGGCTTCAGTGGACGGTTGAGGACCTAAACCCCAGGTGGCAAGATGTTGGAGACTTACCAAAGAATGAAAAGCCTTGTTAGTATACAAATGAACCTTTTGAATTCGCTCGATGTAAAACCTACCTAAGTGAGGTCGTCTAGCACCTATAAAAAAAAAGGGAGAAAATATTATTAGATAGCCATCTACAAGAATAAATACAATAAAAAGCAAAGTCACAACTATAAGCATACCTTCGGGACGAAGGTTCCTAACTCTCCTGTGTAGGGAGGAAATGGGTCTTGAGAAACCTCTAGGGGGCATCCAGCCCAGAAACCTGAGACGAAGAAGAACTCCGTCTTCCAGTTCCTATTCGAGGAAACTATGGACTTAATCAACCTATAATCCTTCCCTCTGGCTGTGACTTGATAAAAGCTAAGGGATTGATTAATTTGGAAGGCTTATAGCAGTAAAGGAACTAGTCCACGGTAAGAGGACAGTTCCTCTCAAATACCTCCCTCCACAAAACTTGCATGGAGACAATTAACCTCCAAGCATTGGGGTTGAGTTGACAAACACCTAAACCTAACTTGGTAAGTAACTCTCTAGCAAAAGCATTCAAAGGTAACCTAAGTCCACCTAAAAGATAGGCTTCATAAATACCTATCCCAGAATGTGGCTGACAGCACCACTCCCCACGAACTGCTAACCTAGGTTTAAGGTCGTCTGGGATTTGGTACCACTTCTTAAGTAAATCTAGTCTCCTATCATCCGTCTTGGAATTTATTCCTATAGCGCAACTGTACATTACTTCAACCTCGTCCTGAATTGTGGACGAGGGAACACTCGTACCAGCCTGGGATCCGACTCGATCCTTGTCTTAAGTCCTTGAAGAACCTCTAAAGGAACCCCAGGAACACCAGACACGTACTCGTTCGTGGTGTTTCCTCCATTATTACCGTTGCTATTACTACTACCACTAGAGCCACTAAAACTACTTGGGTCATGATATTCATCTATGGCTTTGTCCACACTATTACTAGACGAGGAAAGAACGGACTCAGGCATTTTTAAGAAAACTTAAAATCTGAGGACGAGAATTAAAGAAATACCTGAATCTAGACGAGGAAACTAAGGACGAGAGGACACTTCTAGATGAGGTGCTAAGACGAGGATGCTCAGGAAAGGAAATTTTAGAAATGTGAAGGGTATTGGAGGAATTCTACTATTTATAGGCTGTAAGCTTAAGTATCTGAAATGACGCAACCAACCAAAAGGCGACACGTGGCATACTCATTGAAAAAATAACTAAACGCGTCAGTTTATCAATGAGACTGTGACACATGGCACGCCTAGTTGCTAGCATTAAATATACGTTATGAGAATAGCCTTAAACATATCCAAGAGATGACCCATGGACAATGGGGCAACTGATGGTGTCTAAAAATAACCAAACTCCATATTCGTCCATAGAGGTCGTCCATAGGAGGAATGGCAGGGAACTAGCTACTCGTCCTTCATCCATAGAGGTCTCTGGACAAGATTCTCTCGCTTTTGAACAACCTTCCATCTAGCATTGCTTAGGACGAGCTCAGCAACAGTTGTAGAATGAAAAGATAACCACCATGGCGGTTATGAAGGTGTACTCTAAACTTTCCGGACTCCGTAAAGATAGGGGAAGTTATCTAATGGATAACCATTTCCTAAACCTACAAAAGGGCACGAATCTCCGACAAAAGAAAAGGTAAGTACTTTCCAGACACCATCTCTTTAAGTTTGAAATTCTTTGTTTTGGAAGAAAAGACTAACTTTATCATCAGAAGATTTGTGACTGGTTAACCCTAGTCTCCTCTGATCTTTTGTTTCTTATCTTTCAGGCCCTCAACATCATCACAATCCGTGCTATTCAATCTACTGATTTCCTAATAGTTATCAAATACATCTAAGGCTTCTTTTCATCTCGGACACTGAAATTAATTATTTACCAAATTCAAACACTCTTAGGGGTTGTTTGGTAGTGGCTTTTAAATAACAGTTTTGAGTGTTTAAACAATAATAACACTTTTGACACGTATTTCTATAATACTTAAACATGTATTTCCACAACTCTGAAAACTAAATAACAATACTTAAACACTGCTACCAAATGGGCCCTAAGCTTTTCAATTTGGAAATTTTTAGAATCGAATGCCTTGATCTTATCAAGCTTCCAGAAGACCTAAGCAATTTGATTAACTTAAGACATATTTGCATTAGGACAAAACTTAGATACAATACCTTAAATGCTGTTCTTTAGATTCTCCTCTTAAAATTCAGCTATGTAGTTTTAATTAAAAAATATACTTCCATCCCGTGAGAAAAAATCTAATAGCAAAATTTTAAAAGGAGAATTTAAGGAACAGCATTTAAGAACTATACCTAAATGTTGCTCTTTTATTGATTGTGAAAGTGCAGCAGCACCTAAAAATGTGGGGCGGTTGACTTGCCTTCAAACATTGCCAGATTTTGTGTGGGTCGAGATGAAGGTTATTGAGTCAAAGAATTTGGATCTCTAAAGAAGCTCAGAGGAGAAATAAACATATACAGTCTAGAGAAGGTGGAAGATGAGAAGAAGCCGGAAGTGCAAAATTAAAAGAAAAGGAAATATTCAACTTGGGATAGAGGGATTTTGTCCTACAAATAAATTATATTAAGAAAATTAAAATAATAATAATAATAATAGAAAATAAATTAGTGTTAATAAAAAAAGAAAAGAAAAGAAAATAAATTAGTGAGAGCCAGAGACATATGTGTGTTTTCCCATTCAGACCCATATAAAAGGCAATGACCAAAACCTTAAAAGACTTCACCACCACCACCACCACTCTTCTTGTCACCGCCGTTACCAATGTCGTTAAATCTCCGTTAGTTTCTCACTATCTCCGCCGCCGCACCAATGTCTCACTCTCGCTCCTCCACTTCTGCTACTAACTTGTACTGCGCCGAGGACGCAGACGGCGTCGTATCATGGGAAGCTGGTAATGACGACGATGACGACGACGACACGTGGATCTCATCCAATCACCGTCCATCCTCTATCCTGGTCCTGGACCAAATTCAATATGTCTACTCTATCCTGGTCCTGGACCAAATTCAATTCTTTATTTCCCTTAAAATTCTGTGGATAGAGGGATTTTATGAGATGGTAGCTTTGCCAGAGTGGCTGGGCAATCTTTCCTCTCTTCAAAAGCTGTATATTGTGGATTGCAATCGCTTGCTGCATCTGCCCACCGAGGAAGCCATGCGACACCTCACCCAATTGAAAACGCTGGAGATTTATGATTGCCCCAATTTGGAAGACAATGAGCGGTCCAAGATTGACCATATTCCATTTGTTGACATACAGGATAGTGGGTAAGTGGTTAAGTTTATTCAAAATTTTGCTTCTATAAATCATCACAAGACTTCAAAAGTTGCTAAAAGCATAGTTTACTAGTACAATTTAGGCTGACCACATTCCGGTGGTTGAAATAGCTGACTCTGTTACCAATATGTCTTGCTGCTACCTGCTATTCAATTTCTGTTTGATAAGCTATTTTCTTTCTTTAATTTTTTTCAAAATTGAAATTTTCTCGACATTGGGAAATTTGGAATATTGGATTTAGCATTATTAGAACCTGCTTTATGTCCACATACTCAATTCTTTCTCTCTGTATTTCTTGTGACCTACACGTTATTATACGGTAAGAGTTTATATATGGAATAGTTCTTTTGCTTAGGGCTGTCTAAAACTTGACGGTAGATTTTTTTTGATTTGGACTGGGTCATAATTGCTCTGTTTATGAGGGTGAACTATTGTGGGAAAATGGAGTTTAGTTGCACAATAATGAGAAATTGGGCAGGTGAAGTTCTTGCTGACTTTTCATTTCATGTTTGGGTTGGGGGTCAGTTTTACTTGGGGGACCATGAAATTATGCGATCCCCAGTCCTACTAGTAAATTAAAATTTCAGATAGCACTGAAGGTGTTGATGGTTCTAATATAACTATATATGGTTTTTACCTTTTGAAGGCGGCCAGATTGGTCTGATTTCGAAGACGAAGACTAAATCAGGAAGCTGGCAAGAAGTTTGCATTTGGGAAAATAATTGAGTTGATGACAACTGTTGCCAAGGCACTTCAGGTTTGCTTTCTCCTACCATTTTGGATATTTATACATATTTTACTTCATAAATGGTGATTTACAAAATCAAATTTAGTTTATATAGACAGCAAGTTCTGTCAATCATATAGATAGTTTGATTTGTAATTTACTGTTTTTCTTCTTTTTAATTTATAGTGGAAACTGAGGTTAATGAATTATAAATGATCACAAATGGGCTTCTGTTAACAACTCAAAGTGTTCTTTCTATAGCATAACTTTTAACATCTTTACTACAATAATCTTAAATCTAAGAGTGATAAATTAATAAATGTAAAATTTTCATGGCAACAAAAGAAAATTGCGAATTTATACCTTAGCTTTCCCAGCCTTTTTGCATTTGGGGTGAAAGGAATTGCTGCATTTTCAAGGACAGAGAGTCCACTGCAGCAAACTTCAAGTTTTTATTTCTGAAGACTCTTTATGAATGGGGATTGAAGTCCTCCACTCTCTCCACGTTTTCTTTGATGGATTTCCTAGATACTCTACCTTTGTGCTGTTAATTACATGGCTGGTTTCGTGTATTTTATTTTCTAGTCTTGTTTTGCTTTGCTGTTTTTCTTTATTTTGTATACCATTTTGATTTTTAATATATTGCAGTTACCTATAAAAAAAAAAAAAAAAAAAAAAAAAAAAAAAAAAAAAAAAAACTTTCCTAGTCATTGTGCACTTAAGAACTTAGATTCAAAGTTCAAACAGATTATCAATCTGAATGTGTTTTCATAATTAGGGCCAGTACTCTTAATCAGATCTTGGTGCTCAAAATTGTAACATTTATCTCTACTTTTTTTGTGTGGTGGGTGAAGATGACACACAATTAGCAGCAGCTGAAGTGGTTGAAATTGCATGTTGGCTTTTCTATGATTTTCCTGGCCTTTTGCTATCAATTTTAGGCCCAGCCACTGTAGCTTCACTCCTTTTCTATCACCTGCAAGGTTTCTCTGTAAATTATTCAGAATCCATAAGCGAATAACTAAAGATAACAACAAACTTTAAAAATAAAAATAAATAAAAAATGAAAGAAGAGAGAAATGAGATAGTGAATACATATTTGCCACACTTTGACCCCTTGAATAAATGACTATAAAACCTCCTTAAAGTCCATTAACCCTCATAAAATTTATAAAAAATAAAAGAAAAAACAAAAGTTTTGTATTACTGAGTAGAGAAGGGGAGATTAGTCTTCCAAGATTATGTACTTGCTCTACTTCAATACTTTATGCAAAATAAACCTTAATTCTTCTCAGGTTCCCATCCATATTTAGCAGAATTAATAAAACCTGGATCCACATTATTAATAGACCTAAAAGATTATTCAATCAGTTAAGAATTTTGCCTTGATGTGCAGGCATGAGGGACAACATATCTGTTGTGTTCAGCTGGATGAAAAATTACATTATGAAGTTTTCGTTCACTCCCACGCCAACAGAAGTTTTAGCTGGTTTGTGTTCTCAATTTTCTAATCCCTTGTAGTATATAATGTATTGATTCAATCCAATAAGTGTATTATTCATGCCAATTGTCCCCTCCCTCCTCCCATTTTTCCAATAGCATTTTCTGAACTGTTACTTAGAAAATGAAAAAAAAAATTGATAATCCATTATATTTTCAGGAAATTATTTTTGCATGATTGGTTTTGGTAGCAGCTTTTCAGTCAACTGAGGAAAGCCTTCTATGAAATTATTTTTGCCTGATTTGTGTTGGTGTAGTAGCTTTTCAGTCAATTGAGGAAAGCCTTCATGAAATCTTCTGCTCATTTTCCAACATTTGAGACCATTTCATTATGAAAGCGGAAAAGCTTATTTTAGTGGTTGGTTGCCACACCACAATCATGCCAAAAGGAATAAGGTTCCCTACACCAACCTCAAACCAAATATGCTGACTGACCAAACATCTCCCCACCCATGGATAGATTAATGCTTCTGAATTAATTAATAGAAAGTGATCTCACCAACCACACTAATTACTGGAAAATTGTGAATTATCTAAAACAATTATGAAAGTCATGATTCCAAATGAATTTTTTCAAAATCAAAATTTTTATGGCAATTTGGAATCAATATTGAAATGGTTGCTATTAGAGCTTGCTTTGATGCCGATTAATAAAAACATACACATTCTTTGTTTAAACATCTCTTTTAAAGTTCACTTATAGGTTGGCCTTTTTAATTTCTTGAGCTGAAACTGCAACAGTACATAAATCATTTCTTGTGCTTAAAAGCTCTCTTATATTTGGTAATAGATTTTGTTGATTTGGGCTGGTTAATGATTGCTATGTTTATGTGTGAACTGGGTGGGAGAAGGTCTTGTTGATTTTTGTTTTCATATTTGGGTTGGGAGGTCAGTTTAAGTGGATCATATGCAGGGGCTAGTGAGTTAAGTGATCCCCAGTTCAACTAGTGCAAGCAAAATTGAACTCACGTTCTTATAAAGTTTCAGACAACACTGAAGTTCTTGATGGTTATACTTCTAATATATTAATATATGGTTTTCACCTTTTGAAGCTAACAAGAATATTGCATCACAGAAAATAGCGAACTTGATGACAACTGATGCCAAGGCACTTCAGGTTTGCTCTCTTTACCATTTGGGATATGTATATATAATTTACTTTGTAATTTGTGCATTACAAGACTTTATTCAGTTTATGTATTTGCAGAGTCACTTTTTTATAGCCAATGTACGTATCTACATAAACAAAACTTTTAGTCTATGTAAAGGTGTGCATGTCAACTCCACACATATGTTCATATATCGTCAAAACAACATATAGTTAGATTGAGTACAGCCAAATCACTGAATTATGTTTTGACTCTTTTTGATATGAAAGTCATTTTGTGCATATGGTGTTATTGACCTTCTCAAGGTTTACTATCATATTTATATTTTTTTTGATAAGTAAGAATGTTATATATACAAATGGCTACTCTATGCATGAAAAAACATAGAGCAAACCCTAAAAATACAAGAAGAAGAAAACTGAAAAAAAAAAAAAAAAAAAAAAACCAAACAACAGATTAATTACAAAAGAGAAAGAGAGCTAAGAAAAGAGGGGAGAGAATCACTAGTTGTGAGTCCCCATGCCCAAGACCAATCAAAAAGACTCCCACTAAAAGAGGCAATCATCTGAACACCGGAACTATCCAAATCCTTAAAAGTCCTCCGATTCCGTTCCTTCCAAATACACCATAGGATGCACAATATATATATATATATATATATAGTTTAAATTATTCTGGCATGATTAAGGTATAGATATGAGTTAGCTGGAGGAAGGACTCATTAAATCTAACACTAGTCATGTTCCAGCAATTTAGATCTTATGTAATAAGCAATATAGTTTTTCTGTTTTGTCTCTATAAAATTGATGAACTTTTACCTATTGAATGTTCGGAACATGGCTAATAAAATTCATAATTTCAGATTGTTAAATCTGTATTAATGTTAAGAAGAGTTTAGCATTTTGGACGTGCAATGTGCTTGCCAATGTTTTGGGTATTTGTTAATATATCCTTAACTTTAAAATTTTGAAATGAACACCCTGATTTGGTGTTAACTTTCAACTTTTATCTTATAGTCTATGTTAGTGTAAAAATTAACAGTTTAGTGGGAAACAAACACTCCAAAATAGCATTTAAATCCCTTTAAATTAGCAATATATGTAGTAAAAACAAGTCCCAAAAAACCCATAATAATCTATGTTGTAAACACAAAGACCCCATATGATAAGAAAAAAAGACTCTAGCCTATAATTTGTGAAATTTACAACATCTTGACAAAGTACGGCTAGCTAATATAGTTAGACGCATCCATGGTTCAAGGAGCTCTTAAAAGCACTATGCTAGTAGTTGGTAGTGTGTAATACACATTTGCAGCCTAATGAGTTTGTTTATAGATAAAAACTTCAACTAAACAACTCTTAAGATTTCCTATCATTATGAACCACTTGATTTTAATGCACATCATCATCTTCCACTCTTGCAGAAAACTAAACCTTAGCACCAAGCCAAGGAAGGGTGCTTACACATCTGCTGTGAGAGGAACCTCCTCGATTCTACACTACCTCTTTGATATGCTTGTCGCATCAACTGCTTTTCTACCTGTTCCAGCTCCTGAATTTTTTTAATCATAGCAACAACCTCTAAGAAAATGGGAAAATCAGAGAGTTGAAAGGTTAGGAGTACCCACACGTTTGATTAATTCAGAAGTCAAGCAAACACTTGACACCCATTCAAAAATTGATGAAACAAGAAATAACCTATTTTCTTTCTATAAATGATAAAAAGGTGAGATTAATCTCCATTACATTTGTAAAGAGGTAGAGTGCAATGAACAGTTTTTCAATTAAGACACAATATCCACTTTTGGCCTTTTGCAATACACAAGAATCTCAACAAAGAAAGGAAAACTTCTTAAAAAAATTACAGAATCAAAATGCATGGAAAACCTCATTTCTGACCATCTCACAATTCGTCTTTAGATAGGATATGAAACTCAAGGGAGCCATCAATCTTTTCCACCTGCAATTTCTGTAAAGATGTCAGTGACTAATTATCCACACAACTAAAACTGAGAAGCATAGAAAGAGACACTCTTAACCCAACTAAATGTATCAATTAGGAGAGCTCTCTTAAATAGGGACTTGTAGTAATATTGGACTATTGTCAGTAAACAACATTCCTCTAGCAGAATGCCAATATAAAATTTACATTTTCAAATGAACATTGGTTGGTGGGATCTCTAAAATGGTTCAAAGCTGCTGATTCTAGTATTTTTTTTGTTTTTTTTGTTTTTCCTAATTTCTTTTGGCTGGGATGGTAAAAAAATAAAATAAAGGCACATTCAACTTTACCTAATTTTTTAAGAAATATATAACCATTCCATAGAACCAAATAGTGAGAATATCTTGTACAGTAACTTGAGGACCTATCATTCATTAATGAGCTATACATTTGCAAGAAGTCGCAATATCTGCTTGGGGTGAAGTGGCTCATTGCGTCACTAAATTACAAATACTAGTGATCTTTGATTGTCCCAATCAGAGGTCATGTAGTTTAGCCCAAAAGGGTCTAAGATTGCCCATATTCTATTTATTGAGATAAACCTTAGATACATCCTATGTAATAAATAGGTCAAAATCATTTAAAAATGGTATGTTCTCTCTATTTCCTTCTGTTTAGTGTTTTGGTTTGAAGTTGACTAATTGTTCATGATTTGTTCTCCTCTCTGCTGCTTTTTTTTTTTTTTTTTTTTTTTTTCAGCCGTATATATGTTACCATATTCTTTGGTTAATGATATCCTAAGAGTTTTGTGACAAACCATTAATTCATATTTAACATATCTTACTGCGTAGCTTCTGTGTATCTTCTACTTTTAGCTCTATTTTATCATGGTTCTTCCATGATGGTTGAATTTCTATTAGCACATCAAATATTTCTCAGAAAATTCAGAAAGTCTTTTGTTTTTTATTTTAAGGATTTCATTTGAATTATCACTTCTTATTTTTTCATATTTTCTAATAATATTCTACACTTATCTACTCTTTACAATTGTGCTATCTTCGTTGAAAAAATTGCAAAACTAAAGTTGCTGTGTATGTGAGAGAAGAAGAGTTCAGAAATTTTTTCTACAAAACCAACTACTTTCAAGCCAAAATTGGAAGGTCGTTATAATTCCCGATTTCGATGAAGTTTCAGTATATTTTTCCTAACGAACAGAGCCTCATGCATGTTGACTGGTGTTGTTGCTTGAAGTTCCTCTACGTTTTCTCAAATGCTGGCCAGTTGGTGAGATCTTTTCTTATTGTTACTGTAAGTATCCACCTCAATGCATAGCGTTATGAATAATTTTTTGTAATTCAAGATTGATTTTTTTTTTCTTGGTAATCTCTAGCATTTGCTCTTGAGAATATTGTTGTAAACCCATTTTCTATAGTGGAAGATTGTTGTAAACCCATTTTCTGGTTTTTCCCTTTTCATTGAAGGGTTTTCCATGTAAAAATTCGGGGTCTTGATTGTGGCTTGCTACTGAGATTTTTATATTTATATATTGGTTATTGTGCTTATCTAATTTATTTGAAATACCCATTTAATTTGCACAAAGAGGGGAAAATGAAATAAATTTGTTGTTTGTTATATTAATTGGCTGTTTTTCCAACAAAGCCTGACCTTTGGATTAGGCAATGTTTGGTGTCTAAAGCCAAACCATCTTTTTCTGGTTATACAAATTAGATCTCTTCATAGAGGTCATGCCATTCTTAGAACTAAATCAAGTGACAACTCTAATCTTTGTGCTAAGCTTGATTTAATAACATACTCATGTATCTATGTGTTGGATGGATGCATATCAGACTTCTACAATGCACCACATCACAATCACATACCTCAAAATATGGTCTTTTTTAAGAAGTTAATAACTACCATTTAAAAAAAAAAAAAATTCTTTCATTACTTAGGCTTTTCTTTACCTCTATTTCAAGGTCAATACCTGTTTCATATGTTTTATTTAAGTTTAAATTAATAGGAATAGTTTAGAAAATTTATAGCCATTTATTTTAAAACTAATGTATTAAATAATATCCCTTAAGAAGAACTTTTTGATTCCCTAAACAATTTTTAACCATATGCAATAGAGGAAATAATTTTTTAAATATGTTTAACTGCGTTCAAAGTCACCCCTCGATACCTTCATTTGAATTTAAGTTACCAGTTTGTATGTTTTTGAAAGATAGACTTATAAAAGGATTATTAAACCTTTTTGACTTCCACGATTTAGGCAACTGAATAAGGACTCCTCTGTTCATATTGTATGCTTCTAGAACTTGGTGAAAGGGTTTTGAAAGGATCTATAATTCACTCAAATGTGCAAAGTACCTTAACTAATTGCAAAGGACAATTACAATAAACAAAGCCTTAATCCCAATATTTTGGGGTCAGCTTAATTAATTGCAGTAATTAGAAAATGTGAACCCAAGTGGAATCATCATTTAATTCAATTTCCATCTGAATAAAATGGCATACTTTGACTTTATTTTCGTTCCCTCATTCTCTATCTTCCCTTATTCCTTATCACTAGTAGTTAAGAAATGTCGGGGCAAAACACGTTATAGACTTAAATAGTATAGTAGCATTTTTCATAGTAAATATAGAACAGCACAGATGGGAGAAGAGACTCTCTACCAAGTACCAATCCAACCCCTCTACACAACCGAGTTGTTTATTGCCAAGTGCTAAAAATGCTATGGAGCTATTATGTTCAATGTCACCAAGCTTGTGGCAACCCCTTGAGGACCAAAATGCTTTTCATTATTATTTCTCAAAAGTAAAAGAATGTTTTATTAGAGTTATGTCGACTCTGCAGAAACGTTGATGCTTCATAGTTGTTTAGGAAAAAAAAGTGGTTGTAGCACTCAATATGACCCTTGAAACAAAGGTTTATAACGCCCTTGTTAATTAATGTAAACACTTAAATTTGAGAAATAGTAACAAATAGACAAATGCCACCCTTGATGTTAGTCACTCTGCATAGAAACATTCATACTATAAGCATGTGGCTCAAATCAAGTCCCAATTCCGTGCCAAAACACTAATAATTATTTTAGCAGTCACAATTTTTTTTGTTTATTAGCCAATTATCTTCTTAATGTTTACACATATGGACAAGCATTCCTTATTGAAACAGCCCATAATATATTGAACCCTGAGAATTTACTTACCTAGTTACCATGGCTGTCAAGCAGCAATGGCTTTCACCATGGTAATGGGGAGAAACATTATATATGGTGCTGTATAAGTATTCCACAGAAAAAAGAAAAAAAAAAGTGTAAAATACATATGCTAAAGGAGGTAAATGATCACTCCCGAGCAACTACAACTACTTGCTTTCCTACATTTTGGCCACTAAAAATTCCTACAATAGCTGAAGGGCCATTTTCAAGGCCTTCGGCTGTGTCTTCAACATATGCTATCTTTCCTTCTCTAATGTAAGGCAGCACAAGGTCTAAGAAGTTGGGAAAGAGGTGGTAGTAATCATACACTGTAAATCCTTCTATACGAATCCTCTTATATACCAAAGATAATAAATTTCTTATGCCTTCAGGTTGATCAAGATTGTATTGTGAGATCATTCTAGCTACTGCAATGCGACCGTGGAATCTCATGTTAAGGAGAACTGCATCAAGCATTTTGCCTCCGACATTATCAAAGTAAATGTCAATGCCTTCAGGAAAACACCTAACATTATTACCAAAAAAAAAGTCAGTGCCTCTCAATTTTTTATAAAAGTTGCTCTTGCAGTTGTAATTAACAATTAGGCCTTGATATTGCTGTTGAGATATAGTTTCTGCCAAAGTTTATTCTTTAATGTTATGCAATTTGCAGTCACCATGAATAAATTAGTGAACGCAGTGCAATTTTGCCTCACAGCTAATAATGAGAAATTTTGCCTCATTAATTTCTTTTAGATTATTTATAAGCAAATTTTCCACTGACCTTTTTAGAGCTGCATCCAAGTCATGCTCTTCCTTATAATTGAAAGCCTCGTCGAATCCGAACTTGCTCTTAAGTATATCAACCTTGTTCAGATAAAAGCAGGACAAGTGTTGAAATTTCATTTTAAAAAAAGATCATGTTTCTTTATCCCCTGCTTTAAAACAGAGATTAAGCATGCATAGCAGCTTAAAATTTTGGTCCAAATAATAAAATCATACAACAGGGTGAGGACTAGGAGAATTTGAATAAGATTTCAGAATATTATGCAAATTTGTGTTAAAATACTTTAAAGGTCTAACCA
Source organism: Quercus robur (assembly GCF_932294415.1). Classification (NCBI taxonomy): domain Eukaryota; kingdom Viridiplantae; phylum Streptophyta; class Magnoliopsida; order Fagales; family Fagaceae; genus Quercus; species Quercus robur. Next base: position 2,912,282 of record NC_065543.1, on the reverse strand, counting down.
GAGACAAACAAATAACAACTCATTCAAGGAGGAAAAAAAGAGATCAAACCTGCAAAATCAGTTCGAATTAAGAACAAAATATATACTATTGTTTCAAATTCATTCAAAATGGATGTTAGTAAAAGGTTTGATTATATTGTTTTTATAATCAGAAGATCAACTTATGTATACGTTATTGTTGTCACAAATATCTAATTGAATTATTGAATAAAAACAATATTGTTGGTAGCACTGTCAGAACAATGCATACCTAGTACTTTTCTCCTTCAAATATTTTAAAGAAGATTCCAATTAAGGTTGATGTACCTTTTCTTTGCATCCAGCACTTCCAACAACATAACAACCCATCAATTTGGCCAATTGCCCAACTAGTTGGCCAACTGCACCAAATGCTGATAAGACAAAAACATATTCTCCTTTCTTTGGTGAGCAAAGTTCAAAGAAACCAGCATAAGCAGTCATACCAGGCATACCTATGTGCAAAAGTAAATCCAATTAGATGGAGCATTTACTATGTCAATGTTTTTTTTTTTTTTTTTTTTTTAAAGAAAATATCTATAGTTGCTAGTATGCAGAGAAGGAGATGGTGTAGAGGACAGAAAAGAGTGACATGAACAAGAAAGATTATGTAGTATAATTACACTGCAAAGTATCAAATTCATCTTTAATCCAGAGTTCCATGAGTTGTATATTCCAATCACATAAAAGATTATGAAGTAAAATCCTTTTTATTTTGTTTCTTTATTTTTCTTGAAAATCAAATCCATCTTATAAACTTTTTTCCCAATTGATGAGCAAATTACTTACCAAGAAGTCCAGTATAGTAGGAAAGGGGCACATCAGTGTGCTGGATTTTAAAGAGGCTTTCAGTCATTGTGATGAGGCTGTATTCTTCCCATTTGGTTACCCCCAAATGAGATCTCCTTTCTTGAAGTCCGGGTGCCTAGATTCCAAAACTTTAGCCACTCCATACCCAACTATTGGCTACATGTTTCACCAAAAAAATAGGTTCATTTGTGAAAGCAAAAACTATTATAACAATTCTCTTTATTTCAAATTGAACCATTTCATGGTTATTAAATACAGCAAATTTAAAGGTGTATCCATTGCCACGGCAAGCAAGAGAGTTATACAGCATATATGCAAGAGAAAGAGAGTGAGTCAGTGAGCTATGAGCATGAGCTTACTGAATGGGGAGCAAAGGAATAAAAAAGGCGATCTGGGATTTTAGCCTTAATGCCTTGAATGTAAGGATCACAGGACAAGTAAAGGTTCTTCACCAACACTTCTTTTGAACCCTCTGGCACCTTCAAGCTTATGCTACTTGTGCTAAAGTACATGTCCGTTTCATTGGGATTTCCATCTATGTAGTCTCTAGCTAGCACTTGTTTGTTTCTCACTTCTTCACCATCACCTGCCATTGCTAAAACCTTTCCCTCCCTTTTTTTTTTTATAGCCTGTTGCACTGCAAATAATAAAAGAGAGAAACAATTTATTATAGGCAAGATAGTGATCGTTATCAGGTTTGTAATGAGCTACAAATTTGACTACTATTCATCAAGAAAGAAACATGGCTATCGTGACAATCATATATAGTTTAATAAGAATATTTGATGTGAAGTTCTAGGGGCTGTTTGATACCTAATTTTAAACACATGTTTTCAGTTTTTAAACAACATTACATGTATTTTTACATATTTTTTTACCTATACGTATTTCTAAAAAAACTGAAAACTATTGTTTAAACACACGTACCAAATGGGCCCTAACTTCTATGCATAATGTTCTTTTTGTACGAGACTCTCCAAATAGCATTAAATTGTTCAAAATTGACGGTTTGATTGTAAAACAAAATTTTCCAAGTGCTTTCGTGTCAAAGCGGGATGATAGAATTGTACGCAGTGTATAGAGATTCTAGGAACACAATAAGAGAAGGGATGCGCCAGTTCAAGGCCTTGACCCAAAGCCCACATTTTCTAATGGTTTTTTTTTTAAATGAAAATTTTAATGGCTTTAGTCCTTTATATAAAGGCACAAAATTGTAGAATAATGCTAAAAATATTACAAATTTATGCATATAAAGCTCACAAATTAATTCATTTAAATTAACCTTCATTTGATTAGTATGAATTAAATTTGTTTAATTGATATTTAAATATTAAAGACCCCATTTATATTTATTGCCTTAGCCTCGAATTATATGGTGTCGACCTTGGGGGAACTAGAAATCACCTAGCGATTACAGTTATGGAGCCATCGTTGTTGCATAAAATTTTTTTTATACAAGACTAAAATTCTACTCTAACCTAATCTAAATGTATATATGTGTGAAGTTCCCTCCTAAAGACTTGAACCCCAGCTCTTACTCCCCACACCTCACAAGCACTTAAACTTGTGGAGTGACCATTGCACCAAAGGTGTATGGTGATATTTTAAGAGAAGTGGGGTTGGTTCCTGGTGAGTTATTAATAAATTTTAGTGTTTTTTTTTTTTTTGTCATTTTATTTAAGAAATAGCTTAAAACTTGAATTCTTTTCATCTGCTTTTCATCTGCTTTTCTTATCTATTTCATTGAGTGATCCACTACCTTTTTTTTATTTTTTTTATTTTTATTATTTTTTTTTTTTTTTCGGTTAGGTTTGTGATTTGTGTCCATGCATTGAGCACTACGGTGTTAGGCTTACTAAATAGACTTTCTGTGAGTATTGAAAATTAAGTAAGGATATATATGTGTGTGTGTGTGTGTGTGAAAGGGGGGGGGGGGGATTCTTAGGTACTCCTGGAGCATGGAGAAATGATGCTCCCCTCCTCTCACATTCATAGTGAACCCCACCATAAATGTGAGGTAGGGACGAACCTAGGATTTTAACCTAGCGGGAGCCGAAGTATAAAGAAAAAAAAAAACTCAAAATCGGTGTTCATATAGTATTAAAAAATTATAAATGCTCAAAATTATTGTTTCTAAATACATTAAGATACAATCATTTACCAACAAAGAAAAAAACAAAAACAAAATATATATTTTTAATTTCCGCGGGTCTTACTGTAACAGGTTTGTCTGGAAATATACGTATCCATATTTTTCTGCCGTGGCGTACTTTTCGTGTCATTGCTTGCCGCCCTGCTTCTATTTGTCTAGATGTGATCCACGCGAGTTCAAGTGTTGATTAGAAATTTTTTTTTTTTTATTTGGTTGAAGTTAGAGCATTCACAATGGTATTGCTAAACATTTTAGCTTTTAGTACCTTAAAAAGCTACTTTATCTATTTTATCACCTCACTTTACAACAACCAATATCAAATATTCTATATTTTTTTTATTACTTCATTAAAAATAATATAAATGCTACAGTCAACTGGTATTTATACCAGTTTAAGTTGCAAAAAATTTAACTTTGGCTTCTCCAATAACATATGATTTTTTGATTCTTTGGTGCTAAAATAGTTTTTTTTTTTTTTTTTTTTTGGGCTAAAATACAGTCACCATTGTGAATGTTTTTATTGTTTTTGTTAAGTTTTTAGGTTTGATAGTTGCTATTTTGATGACATTAACTAGGCTTATTGAGGAGAAGGGGAGTTTTAAGGTTTTGTAAGGGAGTCCAACTACAAAATAAAATATATAATAACTTTAAAAAAAAAATTTGGACCCAGGGGGGACTCGGACCCCCACCTGGGTCTGTCCCTGGTGAGAGGAGGGAGCACCATCCTCCATACTGAGGGAGTACCATTCTCCATGATTCAGGAGTACCTAAGAATTACTCAAAATGGTCTAATGGTAACTCTGGGTTAAAGGGAAGGGGATAGTTTGTAGAGGCAGTATTCTAAACACCCTAAAAAAAAAAAAAAAAAAAAAAAAATTTATCATTATCTTTTTTTTGAAAAGAAGCTCATTATCTTACTGAGAGTCTGATAAGGATCAGATAACATTTTCAATAACAAAGACATTTACGAAAACGCCACTAGCTCATTATCATTTTGCCGACCAATACCAGGAAATGATACAGGCGCCATTAGCTCATTATCTCTTTGCCGACCAAGATATTTTCAATAACAAAATTGTTTTGAATATTGATTGTTTCAACCAACTTAGACGAAAAAACGATTGGTACAGCCGCCAGTGTCGCTACCGCCAGATCTTACCTCATCATATATGTAATCTTCCGGCAATTATTGGAGTCTTTTGGCTTAATATTGCTAAATTCGAAATTTATTTGCGTTATAGGTACTCTTCCAACTTAATTGGTGAAATGTGGAAAGAGAGAGAATTTCGGCAATAATGTTGCTGAAATTCAACAAAAGTAGGAGAGAGAAAGAAGAAAAGTTGGAGAGAGAGATTTTGAATTTCGGCAACGCTGTTACCGAAATTCCTCTGCCCAAATTCCTTGCCCAAGCTAAAAAAAAACCAATTGCGGCAATGCCATTGCCGAAATAGGGAAAAAAAAAAATTCTGGTAATTGTGGCAATGGCATTGCCGAAAATGGGAGGGAAAAAAAATTGAATGGAATTGTGGCAATGTCATTGCCGAAAATGGGAAGAAAAAAAAATTGTTGTTGCCGAAATCTGGGGAGGAATTTAAAAAAAAAAAAAAAAGGTGTTACGTTCATAATATTTTTATAATATTTTCACAACAAATCACAGGTGATTAGTTATTATTAATTCAAATTTGATTTTAACACTAAGATTACTTTTTTAATCCAACAATAACAACCTGCCACTTAAAATTTGTTGTAAAAATATTGTAAAAATTGTGCGTACCTATCATTTCTTAAAAAAAAAAAAAATTAATAATAGAATTGTGGCAATGGGATTGCCGAAATAGGTGGAAAAATTTTTCGCCTATTTCGGCAATACCATTGCCGAAAATGTGAGGAAAAAAAAATAGAATAGAATTGTGGCAATGGGATTGCCGAAATAGGTGGAAAAATTTCGACCTATTTCGGCAATCCCATTGCCACAATTCTATTCTTTTTTTTTTTTCAAGAAATGATAGGTACATACAATTTTTACAATATTTTTATAACAAATTTTAAGTGGCAGGTTGTTATTGTTGGATTAAAAAAGTAATCTCAGTGTTAAAATTAAATTTGAACTAATAATAACTAATCACCTGTGATTTGTTGTGAAAGTATTATAAAAATATCGTGAACGTAACACATTTTTTTTTTTTTAATTCCTCCCCAGATTTCGGCAACAACAATTTTTTTTTCCTCCCATTTTCGACAATGACATTGCCACAATTCCATTCAATTTTTTCCCCTCCCATTTTCGGCAATGCCATTGCCACAATTACTAGAAATTTTTTTTTCCCCTATTTCGGCAATGGTATTGCCGCAATTGGTTTTTTTTAGCTCTAGCAGGGAATTTGGGCAGAGGAATTTCGGTAATAGCGTTGCCGAAATTCAAAATCTTTCTCTCTCCAACTTTTCCTCTTTCTCTCTCCTACTTTTGTTGAATTTCGGCAACACTGTTGCCGAAATTCTCTCTTTCCTCATTTCGCCAATTAAGTTGGAACAGTACCTATAACGCAAATAAATTTCGGATTTAGCAATATTAAGCCAAAAGACTCCAATTATTGAGTATATCCAAAAGATCAAAGTCAACAATGTTTAATACTCCCTCCAATAAATGTGAGACTCATTTTCATGTGGGTTTTTATTTTCATGATTCCATGGTTAAGGCTTAAGAAAAAAGTATTTTGTTTCATACTTATTGGATTTTGATACCGGTAACATAATATCATTTGATATCAAATACATTTTCCTAAGGTATGGGGATTTATAGCATGGATGTATTTATCAGAAATAATTAGAGGTGTGAACTAGTTAAACTAGAAAGTTATTATTAGAATGTCTCTATTTTCATCACCCTACTATACTAGTAGGAATAGCTTCCATGCCCAAATTTGAGAGGGAAAAAACACAACTAAAAATAGTACTCTGGTTATGTAATGTATTATAAACCCGGTTTAAAACACTAGTATTACTATTTTCGTGTGCGTTCTAATAAGTATTACTGTTTACTAAAAAAAATGATAGTCATTTGGATAATTTTTTTTAATTGAGTCATAATCATGTTACAACTCATCTAACTTTACTAAAAAAAAATGGTAGTCATTTGGATAATTTTTTTAATTAAATCATAATCATGTTAGTAGTCATATGGATAATTTTTTTTAATTGAGTCATAATCATGTTACAACTCATCTAACTTTAACTAATGTTATATATGTAATAACTTTTTATTAAATTAATATTTTGAATGCCTGTATTGGATTGCATGTTATCTACATTATTAACGCATATGCCAAATTTTGTGTTAGTTGTATAATATATATATTATATTAAAGTCGAAACACAATTAGAATTCACTATAAATTCTAATTGTTATCTAATTTTGCGCCACTTGTCCAAATCATGATTCAAAACTTTTTTAAAATAACAAATACCTTAAGGCTCCGCTTGGGAGTTCATAAGGAAATGGAATGGAATGGAATGAGATAGTCATAAGGGAATGGAAAGGAATGGAATTGAATGGAATGCATTTAAGTAAGGGAAATGAATGGAAAAGAATGGAATGGAATGGAATTAAGTAACCTTGATTGAATGTTTTAAAATAAAGGAATGGAAAGGAATGAAAATGAATGAAATGTAAGTAATCCTGTTTGGGAGCAACATGGAGAGAATGGAATGGAATCATTTTATGACAATATTACTATTAGACCCCTATTTTAAAATAAAGGGTTGAATATATAGGGGTATTTTGGGAGTTTTAGTAAAAAAATCATTAAATCTAATTCCATTCCCTCCCAATTTTGGGGGGAATGAAAATTTGAGGTTTTAAGGGAATAGAGAAGAATGAGTGTTCCCTCCTACTCATTCCATTCTCTTTCACTTAAACTCCCAAACAAGGGAATTGACTTTCCATTCCCTCCATTAAAACTCCCAAACAAGAGAAGGGAAGAATATTCTAAAATTATTCTTTTTATTCCTTTCCATTCCATTTCATTCCCTCCTTCCAAGTGGAGCCTAAGAATATTAGTATTTAATATACTCCAATCCTACTAATATATTACTATTATTGGAACCCATAATATTTAATATATTATAATAATTTATTTATGGATCATGTTAACGGATGCTTTTATGGAAATCGTTAATAAACTATAATCCAAAAGTTTTGACATTATTTTCATGGAAAAATATAAAAAGCTATTAACAACATTTATTATTTTATTATTCTCTCAATAAAATGTTACTAAAAATAGTTTCTAAACTAATACTCTAAAGACATTGGTTAATATTTCCCTTTATTTATTTACCTAGTCATGTTATATAAAGAAATATGATTGGTCAACTAAATACAATGACATTTTCCGCTTCAAAAAGTATAGCGCCAACCATCATCAATGACGTTTTTCATATATATTTTTTCTTTCAAACCACCAATGAGGCAATGACTTATGTGACACAATAACATAAACATTTAGTTTTAATTAAAAAACGCACTCATACAGAATAAAACATTAAGAATATGTGTACTACAAATAGGCCTTCTGTTCACAAATTTCAGTCTTTCACCACCATTACACAACCATTTCAGAGAAAAAAAAAATATCGAAACACAAACACACAGAGATATAGAGGCAATGGCTGCTAGTGTTGGAAAGGAAGTGAGCAACAAGCAGCTGATATTGAGGGACTATGTCACCATTTCTCCCAAAGAATCAGACATGTACGTGAAAACTAGTACTATCAAATTGGAGATCCCAAATGGATCAAAAGCAGTTTTGTTGAAGAACCTCTACTTATCATGCGATCCTGTTATGCGGATTCGCATGAATAGAGCTGAAGATTCGATCTTCACTTCCTATACCCCTGGCTCGGTAAGCCTCTATTTTCGTGTACACATATACAGTAATACACACAACAATTTTTACAACAGTTGAATTAGTAAATTTTAATTCGTTCTTACTTGGGCCTATCACAATTTGACTCATCGACAATTGTGAATTATTTTTTGTGAATTGTTTTGTGACTCTCTCTCTCTCTCTCTCTCTCTATATATATATATTGATCATTTTTTTATTATGATGTAGATATGACTATTAATGCAAATTGATTGGTAATAAGTTTTGAGTTTTGAGCTAGCGATTATGAATTGGTGCAAACATGCAGGCATTATCTGGGCACGGAGTGGCTAAGGTTCTGGATTCCAGGCATCCAGACTACAAAGAAGGTGACTTTGTTTGGGGACCAGCAGTATGGGAAGAGTACAGCCTAGTCGAGGAACCTAACCTTACCAAAATTCACCATACAGATGTACCACTTTCCTATTACACTGGAATTCTTGGTCAGTTATTTGGTTTGATGGTCATTAATTTTGCCTCTCACAATATATATTTAACTTATCCAATCAACTATGGCTACAAAATCTTCCACAATATTCCATAATTTGGTGAGATAACAAATTGTTATTTTGGCAGCTTTTATAATTGTGAGTGCTCCTTTTTCTTTAGTGAGTGGTTTTCACTTTTCAGATCATCATATGTGCTTGTATTTTTACTGTCACTTGTACTCATCAGGAGGATACTTCTTGAATTAAGGATCCTAATGATCAAGATTTAGATTAAATATTATAAATATAAGATATATCTGAACCATATATACACCCTTAAATATAAGAAATAAAATCTTATCCATATTATATTTTTCTTATTCTTTAATCTAAAGATAATATTTTTTTTTCATATAATATAAAAACGATTGACAAATTAGATTCATGTTGATTTTATTTTTTGGGTTCCCCTCCATATTTTGAATGTGTTCATATATAGGTTATCCTGGTATAACAGCATATGCTGGTTTCTACGAAATTTGTTCTCCTAAGAAAGGAGAATCTGTCTTCGTTTCATCTGCTTCCGGCGCAGTTGGTCAGCTCGTTGGACAATTCGCAAAGTTGACGGGTTGCTATGTGGTTGGAAGTGCAGGAAGTCAACAAAAGGTCTACTAACTCTTTTTTTTTTTTTTTAATTAAAAAAGATCTAGTAACTTATTATATTGTATAGATAACATAAAATAAACTGTGCAATCTCATGTTTCAATTATATATTTTTTTTCTATATTTCTTTTGTGTTTTTAGAAATTAAATATCTCATCCTTTTTGTTTTGTTTTTATTTTTTATAACAATATTGGCATATATATTTTTAGTGATTAATTAATTCTAAAATCCTAATTCCTCAAAAAAAAAAAAAAAAAAAAAAAAAAAAAAAAAAAGAAGTAATATCAGGATAATTCCTTTAGTTATATAATTTCTAGGGAATCTTTTTGTTGCGTAGCTCCTGGAAATTAGTACTGATCGATTGCTTTCCCTTTGACCACTGTATGCTTTTAAATTGTTCGTGGCATATACATGTGTAATAAATAACAAGTGATGTCAAGGTATTAGAATTTTATTATAAGAACATTATAAATTGATATATTAGTTTACAAATTCAAAGCAAACTATAATTGAAAATTGACGTGACAGTGACAATTTAACTACTAATGTATCACCATTTTAATTTGTCTTTTTTCTTTTTTAATAATTGTTTTTTGAAACCATTTACACTAGTCATCAAGTATTGAAACTTGTAATACTTTTATTATTTTTCATTTATATATTGAACTAACATTATGAGAATTTAGAACTTTTTGAATTTCTGACTATTTATCGACTTTGTGTAGTCACCATCTAATTTTTCGTGTCTAATTCTCTCTTTGAAAGCAAGTGGTATGAAATACGTTGCCATGTCTCTACTGATGTTCTGGAAATAGCGCACATATGAAATAATTACTTTCCTTTTTTGTTTCTTGGTAAAGGAGAGATGGTGCTAATTGCATATATAGCCTCTGTTAAATGAATACTTATTTATTGTCTTCAATCAGGTTGATTTATTGAAGAACAAGTTTGGGTTTGATGAGGCTTTCAATTATAAAGAGGAGCATGATTTGAATGCTACTTTGAAAAGGTCAGTATTTGGTACCGTGTGTCACACGTGGTACCAATCTAACATGTCACCATAAGCTTTTAAAGCTCACTTTTTTCTACATGATATATATTCTAATTTTTCTCTTTGATGTTACAAAATAGGGTTAAACTATATAAAATCATAGTTGTTTGATACTAAAAAAATTTTATCTTCTCAGAAGTCATTTTTCACAAATTATGTTATCTAAATTTTTATTTATTAATACAATACACGTTACTATTGGTTTTTATTTTGGCATGGCAGGTATTTCCCGAATGGTATTGACATTTACTTTGAGAACGTAGGAGGGAAAATGCTTGATGCAGTTCTTCTAAACATGAGAGACCACGGGCGCATAGCTGGATGTGGAATGACCTCAACCTACAATCTTGATGAGCCTGAAGGGATTAAAAATTTGATGTTTATCATATACAAGCGAATTCGTATGGAAGGATTTTCAGCTATTGAATACTATCACCTCTATCCCAAGTTCTTAGACCACATATTGCCATACATTAGAGAATCAAAGATAGTATATGTGGAAGACTTAGCTGAAGGCCTTGAGAATGGGGCAGCAGCTCTCCTAGGACTCTTTAGTGGCCGCAATGTTGGAAAACAAGTACTTGTAGTTGCTCGTGAATAAGAGCAAGTTTGGTACAGTAAATGAATTGGAATAAAATCCTATGCATGTATTTGACAATTGGTTAATTTTGTATCACAATCTCATATATATACATTTAGAGAAGATTAATAAATGAGATGTTATTTTTTAAGGATTTTTTATTTTTATAATTATATGCAAAGAGGGGTTTGTATTTATTGAGATATATTAATTCTTAATATTATTCTACATATATTAAGGAATAGTTATTGTTATTCTCTTGGAGAGATATAACTATTCATTGGTTTAATAGCATTCACACTAGCTCCAAAGGAGTTTTTTGACTGAAATAATGATAGAAGTATATTAATCAAAAGAAAATACAAAAGAAAGCCTGGCCCAGGAGTTTTACAGTACTGAAATTGGCCCAAAGAACAATGGACCTATTACTCCAGAAGCACCAAAACTTAAAAAAAAAAAAAAACAAAAACAAAACAAAACATGGTATATTCGTAAACATATATTTCATCTGTGGGGGAGGGACTTGGCAAGTCTCTGATATTCTTTGAGCAACGAGTCTGCCTGCTTAAAAATCTCATTCGGATGGGTTTGAACATGCTTAAACTGGAAGCGGTTATGAGAGTTCCACAAAGACCACAACGTTATAGCCCACAGCTTGAGTTCCTTTCTGTCAAGCCTCTATATCATATGACGTGCAAGCATGAAGAAATTCTCGGCCAAGGAACTGCTCTTTTGCAGCTTACCCCGAACCAAAGCCCAGACGTTACGGGCAAACGGGCACTCCCATAGAATATGCTCTGTTGTTTCATCCTGTTGGCTACAAAAGAAGCACTTAGGGTCAATCTGCACTTTCCGCCAGGCACAAGGTTGGATTTTGTAGGTGTTAGAGATATATAGTACAAGTAGTACTGGGCTTGGGCTTATTACATTGGGCTAATATATGTCTAATATATATCTCTAACAGTAGCTACAACATTGCAGCAAGCTCTCCACATAAATGTTCGAACCTTCAGAGGGACGTTTAGGGACCATAATCTCTTCAACGGGCTCTAATCTTGTGCAGCGAAGGAGTGCTCCTCAGAGGGAGGATGGCTGAGCCGGTGAGCCATTTGATATGCAGTCTTCATCGTAAACTCCTGGGGCTTATTTTCCTTCCACGTCAACTTATCTCTTGTGTTCAATGTGCCCACCTTAATCCTCAAAATATCTTCCACTGTGGCTTGAGTGAAGGTGGCAGTGAGGATGCTTCAATCCCACTAATGGGTCACCTCGCTGATCAAGTTGTAGACTCTCAAATCTTTGTTTGCCCCATCACGGAAACGTGGGGGGTGTGGTAGCCACTTATGAGAGCTGATACTAATGGATCTCCCATCGCCCACTTCCCATATGGACCCTTCCATGTTAGGACATATGTGGAACTTGTTAGAACATATGTTATGTAAATTGGCTAATCCTTTGACAAAACGCAATTTACTTATAATTGGGTAGATCTAGGATGGGTTAAGACTTCAAGAAACATGTTGTTTAAGTTAAGTGTTAAAACCATGAAGATTAGACCAAAAAACAAGTAAAGAAAAGCTGTTCATTAAAGCTGGATAGAAGCTAAATAGAATCTGGACAGATTCTCGATAAAAGCTCGACAGAAACATATCTACTGAGATTTAATGAACAAAGCTCGACAGAATCTCGACAGATCAAGAATCTATCGAGACTTACAAGATCAGAATTTCCAGATCTGATTTTCAACCCATGCTGAAATATTTGTGTAGGATTTTTTTTCTCACAACCCTAAACATATATAAGGCTTCTTTTAAAGGCCGTCACAGAGGATATGCACATAGAGAACATATGAAAAAAGTGACCAAGTGCCTTATTCTCTCTGTAAGAAGTTACTGCGTCTTTTGTACCTTAAGGTTTTGTAACCAAGTACTTCTTGATCTTCATTGTTGATGAAGTGAAGAACTTTGCAGCCAACATCTTCTTCAAGTTGGTGGAGTTAGTCACGTATTGGGATCCGTGCATCATTGGTTAGTCACGTACTAGGATTCGTGCAAAAGAGTGGCGTTCATATATTGAAGAGTTCAAAGATTCTGAAGCGATAGAAGGTTTCTACTGTAAGTTCATCTACGAGGATTGTAGAGTCTAGGGACAAAAGTTTTATACTAGATCTGAAATTTCTCTTTACTATAGTGGATTGCTTTTTGGGAAGGATTTCCTCCAGGTTTTTTACTGTGAAACTAATTTGTTTCATTGGTTTTCCTAGGTCATCATATCTTGTCTTATTTACTATTCCACTGTGCATGATATTGACATGATATTGATGTTAGTTTGTTTTAACAAGGTTTATTCATAATAAATCTAATTAACAATTTGGGTTTAAAACTTGTTAATTATATCAACCGGGGTCTAAATTTCCCAACATTCCATAATCACGTCACGAGCTTGCAACAGGCTCCCCCAAACAAAAGATGGATTTGAGCCTAGCTTAGCCTCCATAAAAGAGCAATGGAGGAAGTACCTTGCCTTATACACCCAGTAGAATAGTGAAAGTGTCTCCTTAATAAGCCATCACGCTTGTTTGGTTGAAAGCGTGGATATCTCAAAAGCCCATTCCTCCTTTCTTCTTTGAGCCACACAACTTACCTCATTTAATCCAATGAATCTACTTCTCGTTCCGAGTTTTACTAAATTGAAACTCTACCTTTTCTATTTTAACTAACTTATTATTCAAATGCAAGACTATTTATTTATTTCTTTAATATATATATAATATTATTTTTTTTCTTCAAACATATATAAATAAACATTTTAATCTACTCTTCACCTTACCTTTCACAACAATAACACCTTCTTCCTTGCAATAACACCTTTAACTTGAGCTAATGGGAAAGTGGAAACCATGAAAATGTTCTAATTTAATTGTTTACATGTTTCTTTTAAAGGAAAATATTTTTTACAAAATAAACTAGCTAATATTAATTAAAAAACAAAAAAAAACAAAAAAGATAATAGAAAGAAAAAGATGACTTGAGTCAAAGTGTTAGTGAGCCTAAAAAGGAAAGAAAAGAGAAAAGTAAGAGACTTTTTTTTTAGATAGAGTTTCAACCTATGACATCCGCTTCTGATAATAGCTTTTTATTATCAGGCCAAGATACCAATCAGTTTTTGGTGTAAGTCGGGATTGAACCCCAGATCTCTTATTCAACCATTGGAGACTTTACCAATTAAACTAACTAGGACCCAAAGACACACATGATTTAAAGAAATTTAATTTGACATGTGGGCTCTTATTCTTGATCCCAAGAGAGGAAAAACCTAATTTAGCCCTTTTACAATGCAAATGGACGCAGTCTTATTTGATCACACAAATACTTATTTGATATGTACAAAAATCATATATATATGTGTGTGTGTGTGTGTGTAATAAAAATTGGGCTTAGAAGTCGTGGTTGAGCCAAGTGGCTTTTCAATTTCTCTTTAGATAAAATGTGTTTTTACCAAAACAAGCCACATGCATTTAAGTTTTAGTTGATAGAAACAACAACTTATTTATTATTATCTATTTCTTTAGATAAAATAGGAATAAATGTTTTAACAAAACATGCAACATATGCATTTTAGATAAGATATTAATGAGTGTTTTAACAAAACATACAACATGCATCTAAGTTTCAATTGATAGAAACAACAACTTATTTGTTTTTATCAATTTCTATTGATAAAGTAACATTAAGTGTTTGACCAAAACATGCAACATGCATGTTTGGAGTTGTAGAATAATAGCAGTTTGGAGTCTTTGAACCCTAAATCTCTGGTACAAAAAAAAAAGGTTAATTGCAAATTACACCCCTAAAGTTTGGGGGTGTTTGGAATATTGTATATCCTAAAGTTTTAAAATTTGGAATTTACCCTCTGAAGTTTAGCATATTTGGATTTACACCCTGATGTTTTAGAATTTGAATTTTACTCCCTAAAGTTTGGGGGTGTTTGGATTTTACACTCTTTGGATTTTATACCCTAACGTTTTGGAATTTGGATTTTACTTCCTTAAGTTTGGAAGTGTTTGAATGTTACACTCCCAAATTCTAAAATTTTAGGGTGTAAAATCCAAACATCCCCAAACTTTAGGGAGTAAAATCCAAATACACCTAAAAGTTAGGGTATAAAATCCAAATTATGAAATGTTAGGATGTAAAATTCAAATACTCCCAAACTCCAGATGGTAAATTTCAAATTCTAGAGCATCTCTTTTGTCAGATTTATTACAATACAGTGATGCAGTGGTGTTGGTGGTGAATATGAATTTAGCATGGCATAAAAAATTAAAAATTATCTCACGCATTGCGTGGATTAAGCAGTAGTATATATAATAGCAGAAACTGAGAGAAAATGGATTCTTACAATTAAGGAGCTGCTCATAAATAGGATATCTGCCTATCTAAAATTCAGACACGTATACAATTTAATCTTTAAAACAGCGTACGGTGCATCGTTTGGAGAGGCTTCCTATCACAGCATTAAAACAGATTGATGGAGTATAAATACAACACTAACTGCTTAAATGGGTAAATTACATTTAGAAGGCTTGCCCGTATACGGAGAAAGAGAAAGAACAGAGTTGTTCGTCGGACCCTAAGAGAAAGAGAGAAATATCCAA
The DNA here is from genome assembly GCF_932294415.1 of Quercus robur. Classification (NCBI taxonomy): domain Eukaryota; kingdom Viridiplantae; phylum Streptophyta; class Magnoliopsida; order Fagales; family Fagaceae; genus Quercus; species Quercus robur. Next base: position 2,896,997 of record NC_065543.1, on the reverse strand, counting down.
GGTCGGCGATTGCTTGTTCCCTGGCCAGACTTAGACCATTTGGATACAAAAGTCAAAGAGTCTAGAATTAATTAATAAATAAAATTAAAATGAAAAATTTACATTTTCTACTTAATAATATTCTTACAAGACTTTTTAAATATTATAAGAATGACTATCAATAATATTTAAATTATATATGTAAGAATTATATTATGCATCTTAATGTATATCTTTTAAGTATATTCATGCATATGCACGAGGTTACAAACTAGTTTAACTAATTAATTCTAACTTAAACCCAATTCAACCCAATTATTATGGATAAATCCCAACCCACCCAATTACTCAATAATTAAAATTACCAAATTGCCCCTAAAACTTGAAAATGACCAAAGTACTCCTAAAATCCTATAAAATTGCTAAAACACACCCTAAATAGACTTCGGGTAAGATTTTTTTATTTTGGTTTTGTTTTTATTTTTATTTTTATTTGTATACATGATTGAGTTTGAGTTTGTCATGGTGAAGAGGACCAAAATTTAGACATCAGGTAAGATTTGATTTTTTTTTTTTTTTCCTTCTTACGTGATTGAATTTGAGTTTCACCTAAAATTGATTAGAGTCAAGATTGGATTGAATTAAAACTACCTCAATCAAAAGGAGTTACTATTTTAAACACGTATGACAGGAGTTTAGTTTAGATCAACATTAACCCATAAGTTTTTTTTTTTTAATCTAAAACATTAAAGAAAATTAGCTTGTAACCCCATGCATATTCATGGATATACTTAAAAATATAAAATAAGATGCATAATATAATTCCTATAGGGATAGGGGGCCCAAGAATGTATATTAGGCCTTGGGCATTGTCTGAGGACGCTTAGTTGTCCAAGGACAAATAAACAATAATAAAGATGTAAGACTCAGAACTCTACGAGCAAGCCACGACTGAGAAGGCTGGGGAAGGTAGGCCGAAGAGAGGTTAGAAGGTGTGTTCTGTCATCCAGAGTAACATTCTAGGAAATTCTATTAATAAAGATACGCATCATGAACATATAGGATAAATGGGAGCTGTGAAATATCTAAGAGAAAGCTGCTACCACCGCATTGAATACTCTGTAGCTAACTCTCTGGCCACATTAATGAGGAAGTGATATCTGAATAGTAATTTTCAGCCTTCTAGCTACTCCCCAAAGACTTCAAGAAGGTGCTGATGGGATAAGGATCAACACCAACAATCTAATCTATACGTGGAGGGTAGAGATGAAAGAAGGAAGATAGTATAAAATAGAAAGAACACCCTCAAGATAGGGGGATCAAACATTATGGGAAGAATACTATAATAATAAGAACTGTACTCGTAATCAAATTCAAGAATTATGTACAAGAACTGTGCCGAGGACGATTCTCTTTAAATAAAACCAGTCCATCTTTCCTTTCTTGTGATCTGGATCCATTATAATTATTACTCAACTCATTAGAACCTAGTTTTCTAACTCATTCTCTACAAATTCATTATATTGGACTCTTTGGACCTAGATCATTTTACCTCTTGGGCCTAGGAACTAGATTTTGTCCTTACAATTGGCACTGTCTGTTGGAATTCTTGTGCTGTATTGAGTTCAACGTTCAATTATGGTAGGTTCAGGTCCAAACCAAGAGGAATCCATGGGGTCCCAATGCAATATCATTTCCTCAATCTTAAGCAGAGAAGGGACCGAGAAGTTAGTGTGCATACCACCCATACCAGTAGGAGCCAATCACGAGGTGGGAGTCATGTCTCTCATGAGGAAAACACTAGAACCAGGCAACTAGAGATTGTTCATTTGAAGAGGAAGTTGTGCCGCGAACGGCGAAGGCGAACTCCTTCCCATTTTGATTGTTCTTCTAGTGATAATGGGAATGGCAGTTATAGACCCAATTCAAGGACTCCCCCCAATGAATATTTCTTGTGTGATGAGGATTATCACCGTAGGCGTAGAAATAAGAGCCCGTCTTGCAAGGGCTTGGGAAACAATGCTATGAGTAAGGCGTTAAACCAAATGTTCAGATCACCTTTCACACGTAGAATTGAAGGAGAAAGACTCCCTCAGCGATTCACTCAGCCAACGTTCACCATGTATAATAGTAGAACAGACCCTGTACAGCATGTGAGTCATTTCAACCAAAGAATGGCTGTGCACCCCAAGAATAAGGCCTTGATGTGCAAGGTGTTCCCATCCAGTCTGGGCTTGTGGCAATGAGGTGGTTTGATGGCTTGGGAGCAAGTTCTATTGATTCATTTAAGGAACTCACCCGGGCGTTTGGATCTCACTTTATCACGTGCAGTAGGGTTCCTCGGCTCTTAGACTCCCTGTTGTCTATGATCATGCGAGAAGGGGGGACCTTGAAAACGTACTTAGACAGATACTGGGAGATGTTCAATGAGATTGATGGGGACTTTAATGACGTGGCCATGAGAACTTTCAAGTTCAACCTACTCGCCAAGCATGGTTTGAAGAAATCTTTGAGCAGGAAACCTGCTAACAGTGTACGTCAACTCATGGACCGAATTGATGAGTATAAGCAGGTCGAGGAGGACCAACAACAAAGGAAAGGGAAGGCTAAGGTTATCCTTCAAGAGATGAGGGATTTCAGGTCGGACACACACAACAATAACCGGCCCCGAAGAGACTTTGTTGGGCAATCGGGGTCTACCAATACTCAAATGGTTAACATGGTGTTCCGAGAGCCAGTACACCAAGTCTTGGAAAAAATTAAGAATGAGCCATATTTTAAATGGCCAAATAAGATGGGAAGGGACCCTATGAAGCACAATCAAAGTCTTCATTGCCAGTATCACCAGGAGCGAGAGCACACCACAGAGGATTGTAGAACCTTGTGGAATCATCTGGAACAGCTGGTCAGAGAGGGGAGGTTAAAGCAATTTTTACATTAACCTAGTGGGCAAGGGGACCAGTTAGGATTGGGACCTCGGAGAGATGCTTCTTCAAGAGCCCCTTTAGGCACAATTAATATCCTCACTGTTCCAGGGAGGACTGGCTCTCATCCCTCTAGGGTGATGTCTGTAGCTCAGCCGCTTGCTGAGAACTCCAACTCTGAGCCGAAGAGAGCCAGGATAGAAATCCAACCAGTATTAAGTTTCTCGGATGAGGACAAGGTGGGCACCATACATCCACATAATGATGCCCTAATAATCACTCTCAGGATAAGAGGGTATGATGTGAAGAGGGTGTTGGTGGATCAAGGCAGTGGGGAAGAAATTATGTACCTTGATTTATATAAGGGGCTAAACTTGAAACCTGAGGATTTGATAGGTTATGATTTACCTCTATTGGGCTTTGATGGTAAAGTTGTTATCCCAAAGGGCCAGATTAGACTACCCGTGCAGGCAGGTTCAGAGGTGGTGGAGGTGGACTTCATTGTGGTGGATGCTTACTCTCCCTACACTGCCATTATGGCAAGACCTTGGCTTCATGCCCTGGGGGCTGTTTCTTCCACCCTCTACTTGAAAGTGAAATATCCGTCCGGGGATCAGGTTGAGAAGCTGGTTGGGAGTCAATACGTGGCTAGGCAATGCTTAGTGGCTGCAATTATGCATCAACCTAAAGCTGAGTCCTCGACCTCACCTGATAAGGGTTTATAGCAATCAAAGACGTCGGTGTTACCCCTAGATGAGGCATTAGAGGCAACAAAGTGTGAAGAGTTGGAGAAGATTATTGTAGATAATGATTTGGAGAAGTTCTTTCAGTTCGGAACTTAACTGCCTCCTTGGGAGAAGGAAGAGCTGATAGTGTTTCTTAAGAGGAATATTGACGTGTTCGCATGGAGTGCTCACGAAGCTCCTGCAATGGATCTGAACTTCATCTGCCATCATTTGAACGTCAATTCATCCGTCATTCCCAAAAAGTAACCACCTCAGTGCTCATCTAAGAACCATTCAGATGCTGTTAAGGACGAGGTAATTAAACTTAAGCAGGTTGGAGCTATTAAAGAGGTGTTTTACCTTGAATGGCTAGCCAATACTGTAGTGGTGAAGAAGAAGAATGGAAAGTGGTGAGTATGTGTAGACTTCACAGATTTGAACAAGGCCTGTCCAAAGGACCTTTTCCCCATGCCTCAGATAGATCAGCTAGTGGATGCAACTGTAGGTCATCATCGAATGAGTTTTTTAGATGTCTTCCAAGGATACCATCAAATACCATTGGTACTGGGTGATCAAGAGAAGACAGCTTTTGTCACTCTTATTGGAAATTACCACTACAAAGTGATGCCTTTCAGATTGAAGAATGCAGGGTCTACCTATCAGAGGATGATGACCACAATGTTTGAGCCACAATTAGGCAAAAATATTGAGGTTTATAAAGATGATATAGTAATGAAGAGCAAGGTGGTGTCCGAGCACGTGGGAGACCTTGAGAATATTTTTGAAATATTAAGGAAACACAGACTGCGCCTCAATGCTTCCAAGTGCTCCTTTGATATAGGATCAAGCAAATTTCTAGGCTATATGGTCACTCATCATGGAATTGAGGTCAACCCTGATCAGGTTAAGGTAATTAACCATTTACAACCACCTCAGAATCCTAAAGAAGTCTATAAACTAACAAGAATGACTGCTACCTTAAACCGATTTATCTCTTTGTCAGCGGACAGGTGCAGACCTTTCTTCCAGTTGTTGAATAAGTGGAAGGGATTTGAGTAGACCGAAGAGTCCGCCTTAGCGTTCCAGCAGCTTAAGGAATACCTTTCCCGGCCACCTGTTATGACCAGGCCCAAGGTGGATGAAGTTTTGTTTGCCTATATTGCTGTGGATTCCCATGCTGTGAGCTTAATGCTGATATGGGTTGACAATGGCGTACAAAGGCCAGTTTACTACGTGAGCAAGTCTTTGCATGAAGCAGAAGTTCGTTACTTACCACCAGAGAAGGCCATTTTTGGCAATAGTACATGCTACACGTAAACTCTCTCACTACTTCCAATCTCACACCGTTGTTGTTTTAACCTAACTTCCGCTTCGATCCCTACTTCGAAGTGCTGATTACACGGGTAGGATTGCTAAGTAGGGTACGATCTTAAAAGTTTTTGATATCAAATACATGCCTCACGCCTCTATCAAGAGCCAAGTCCTCGTGGATTTGGTAGTCGAGTTTGCTGAATCTCCATTAGAAGAGGAAATAGAGAAGTAGGACATGATGAAAAATCAGTTGGCTTGGTCTCCTTGCAAGAACCTTTGTCCTGGAGGGTATATGTTAATGATGCAGCAAATCAAAGAGAATCTGGAATGGGGCTAGTTTTGATATCTCCTGAGAAGATCACTATTGAGAAATCCTTAAGATTACGCTTCTCGACTACAAATAATGAAGCTGAGTATGAGGCTCTATTGGTAGGAATGGCTATGGTTTAGAAAATGGGAGGAAAAACAGTAGAGATCTTCTTAGATTCAAGATTGGTTGTAGGTCAGGTAAAGGGAGAATTGAAGGTCAGGGATGTGAGAATGCAAGAATATTTTAGTCAAGTTAAGCACTTACAATTAGGGTTTGAGTCTTTCAATTTACTGCACATCCCTAGAAATGGAAACACCCATGCTGATCCTCATTGGCACAAAGCTTGCCTGGGGCTATCCTTGTTGAGGACTTGTGCAAACCTGCTGAAAAGAAGAAAGAAATGGTCTATGTTCATCAAATTAGGGTGGGACTTGATTGGATGAACTCCATCATGCTCTTCCTTAAAAAGGATATCTTGCCCGAGGGAAAGTCTAAGGCTGACAAAGTGTGAAGAAATGCACCTCAATTTTAGTTGTCCAAGGACCAAAAGTTGTACAAGCGCTCTTTTTTCGGGCCATATTTACTATGCATACACCCTGAGGCATCAGAGCTACTCTTGGAGGAGCTACATGAAGGGATCTGTGGAAGCCACACGGGAGGCAGATCCTTGTCTCACAGGGCCCTCACTTAGGGATACTGGTGGCTGAACATGCAGAAGGAATCACAAGAGTACGTCAAAAAGTGTGATCAATGCCAAAAATTTTCCCCAAACATTCATCAACCAGGAGGTGTCCTTAATCCTCTATCCAGCCCTTAGCTCTTTGCTCAATGGGGTTTGGATATTGTAGGACATTTCCCTAAGACAGTAGGGAATAAGAGATGGCTACTGGTCAACACAGATTACTTTACCAAGTGGGTTGAAACTGAACCATTGGCAAATATCAGGGACGTGGATGCAAAGAGATTTTTTTGGAAAAATATTGTTACCCGGTTTGGGATCCCTCATACCCTCATCTCGAATAATGGCCTTCAGTTTGACAGCTAAATCTTCAGGAGGTACTGCTGTGACCTGGGGCATTACGAATAGATATTCTACACTGGCTTATCCACAGGGGAATGGACAGGCCAAGGCTGTCAACAAGGTCATAGTAAATGGACCCAAGAAAATGTTGGATGATGCAAAGAGAAAATGGGTGGAAGAGCTGCCACACGTCCTTTTGACATATCGGATTACACCTCGTAGGTTAACAGGAGAGACACCCTTTTCAATGACTTATGGAGCTAAAGTTGTGATTCCTCTGGAGACCGAATTCCCAACGCTGAGGACTAGTTCTTTCATTCCGAGCGACAATGATAGGCTGTTAGAGAAGAGTTTGGATCTAATTGAAGAGCGAAGAGAAAGTGCCATGGTGTAATTGGCGTTTTATCAACATAAGCTCAAGCAAGGCTATGATGCCAACGTGAGGTTAAGGCCACTAGTGCCTGGAGATTTGGTACTAAGAAAGGTTTTGGGGACTGCAAAGAACCCAGTATGGAGAAAGTTAGGATCCAACTGGGAAGGGCTATATCACATCACCTCGGTGGCTGGAATAGGTGCATATTATCTTAAAGATCTAAATGAAAATGTTGTATCACGCCCCTGAAATGTAAATAACCTACAAATGTATTATTATTAATGAAAATCTTTTTTGCCATATTTTTGTTTATTACATCATGTGTTATGCTCTTTCTTTTCTAAGTGTTAAACAGAACCTTAGTTATGTCTGGTTCCTTAGATCACATACTTTGGGTAAATTAATATTTCATGACATTTTTTCTAAGTGTTAAACAGAATTTTAGTCATGCTTGGTTCGTCGGACCACATATTTTGGATAAATTAATACTTCATGACATTTTTTTTAAGAGTTAAATAGAACCTTGGTTATGTCCGGTCCCTCAAACCACATGCCTTGGGTAAATTAACACTCTCCATTACCTATGTGAGTATTAAACAGAACATTGGTTATGTTTGGCTCCTTGGACCACATGCCTTGGGTAAATTAATATTTTGAATTATCCATTTGAGTGTTGAATAGAACTTGGGACATGTCAGGTTCCTCAGATCATATGCCTAGGGGAAATTAACACTTAGAAATTCCACCCTAGGTCTTGATTAAAGGATTCTAAGGATACATTAATAAGATACTCTTAAAGGGAAAAGCCTCAGGCACCCTCCCTTCCTACTATGTATTTTGTTTGTCTCTAAGGACTTAGTTATTTTTCTCACCATGTACACATGTTTAATTTATTTAAGTTAACGGCTAATTATTATTGCTAACTTTTATTAAAGTATGGGTGTTCACCTTTGGAAGCATTATCAGTCTAAATATCTTAGCAAAGGGCAAAGTAATGATTACAGCCAACCAACAATAAATATTGCAAGGAAAAAGAGAGATTCATAAGGTAAAAATTGAAGTCTTTTCATTAAACAAAAGAAGGGTACATTATAAACAATGGCAAACTGCCACTACAAAAGAAAAACTACAAAAGGGAAATAAAATCCTAAAACTAAGCCTTGGCCTATGGAGGCGGGTCTTCTTTGTTGCCCTGCTGAGAGGTAGGAGCATCTTTGACTTTGGGATCAGCCTTCTTGGATTTGGCCTCGGCCTCCTTTGCCTTGAAAGTAGCATCCTTGGCCTCTGATGGGGGCTTGACCTCCTTGCCCTTACTCTTATCCTTGGACACCTCAGCCCCCTAGCCTTGGTTTCCAGCTTGGCCGGGCCCTTTGGAAACCTCAGAAGGGAGAAGAGAGGCCTGGGTGATAAAGGGTTGTTCAAAAAAGACTGACGCAAGGGTAGAGAAAGGTGGGAGTGTAGCTAGGACTTCACGAATGTCAGGGGGATAGTAGACATTCCCAGCCTGCCTCCACTTCGAGGCAGTAGGGACGCCAGCAAGGTTGAGGGCCTCCATCCACACCTCCTTACAGTAGTTCCTATAGACCTCGACCAGCTCTTCTACCAGTCAGACCACGGTTTCTTGCACCCCAAGGTCGTAGGCTGCCTGCTTCGAAGCCTCCACCACTTCCTTGGCCGTTCGAGCTGCTTCCTTGGCCCTCTGCAGATCTGCCTTCAGCTCGAGGACCAATTGTCTCTGTGTGGCTAGCTCTATCTCGGTATGATAGAACTTTTTTCGTTGATCCTCAGCCTAATCCTCGACATTTTTCAGACCGGCCTCAGCACTCTTCCGCACCCTCTCCTCCATGGTCAGCTTAGTGACGAGCTCATGGTTTTCCTGCTTAGCGGCTCCCAAGGCCTTGTCGGCCTTAGCGCGGAGTTTGGCTTCAACCCTGACCTCGTTCCTAGCATCCTTGACCCATTCCTCGGCCATAAAAACCTCATGGGTAGCCTGCACATAAACAATAGATGGGTGCGTTAAAAAAAAAAAAAAAAAAAAAAGGGAATGCCCTTAGTAAGGCATGCCGAGGAACTTACTAGGGCTAAATCCCTCTTCAGGGACAAGAAGAGTTTTGGCTGCCTCATGTGTTTCAAGGCAGCCATATCTTTCAGAAGGAGGAGGGGCTGCAGTAGGGCCTCAGCTAGATAGTTGGCGTGCCCCTTCTAGAACTCCCTAATGGAAGAGTTTTGTGGAATGGCCGCCCCGTCCAACTTCAGCCGAGGGCCCCATGTAGGGTTTTGGTGGTGCACCTCGGCCATGTTTTAGTCCTCCATACTTTCCACTAAGGAGGCCCGCTCTTGGTCCTTGGCCGTCTTTTGCTGTTTCGCCTCCTTGTGGCAGACCACCTCCCTCTCCTCAGCTACCTCCGTCTCCTTTCTTTTCTTCTTTAGGTTAGGTATGGGGTGCAGGCCAACAATGGGGAGGAGGAGGGGGGGGAGAGTAGGAAGCGGTCAGGACCTTGAGGCATCCTTCAATGCCGACCCCTTGCCCCTATCCGCAAGGAGATCTCGTAGGCCCTACCTTTGTAGAGACATTCCTTCTTCTTCCTCCTCGGAGCTGTCATCTATATTCGCAACTACGAGGCCTGAGATGCGAACACCTGAAAACCTGTCAAACTTGTCCTCTGCGTCCGATATATGGATGACAGGATCTCCTTGCTCCTCCCTATCTTCCTCGAGTTGGAATTGGTCTATTTCTTCCTCGAGTGATAGACGTGATGCCGACCCCTTGCCCCTATCCGCAAGGAGATCTCGTAGGCCCTACCTTTGTAGAGACATTCCTTCTTCTTCCTCCTCGGAGCTGTCATCTATATTCGCAACTACGAGGCCTGAGATGCGAACACTTGAAAACCTGTCAAACTTGTCCTCTGCGTCCGATATATGGATGACAGGATCTCCTTGCTCCTCCCTATCTTCCTCGAGTTGGAATTGGTATATTTCTTCCTTGAGTGATAGACGTGAGGAAGCAGTCTCTTCCCTCGGAACCGCTACTTTAGGGAGAGCACGTCAGGAAGGCTGATCAATTGGCACAACGTCTTCTTCGATAAGGAACCCAAGTACTAAAACGTCTATCCTACATAGCCGACGATCGCCTGCCCTGATTGCGTGGCCTAATTCCTGGAACTTGTCCGATAATGGCACGAAGTCTAGGATAAGGTGGACAGCTCTCAACTACCTGTCCTCGCTCATAAACACCTCTAACCTGAGGACTTTGTTGAGGTCTATAATGTTGATGAAATTGAGATTGGGCGCAACGTGCCTTTTATCTACAAAAACAACCAAGGAGCAGAATCATGGCCAGAACGATGAAACCAATCATCAAAAAGAAATGAAATACTAAAGGGAAGAGTAACAAAACTAAAGAACTAAATCCCGTGTCAAGGGACCTAACCCTAGGGCACCACACCTGGCTCTTCCTCCCGAGTTGGGCAGTGAAAATCGTCATGCCATTCTCCAGAGACGATTAGTAGTCATCTTTCATGCCCTTATTGGACTTGGGAAGACACGATACAAGCCTAACAATTGGGGACCTATACTTGAGGTAATACCCCGAGTCAGCAAGCGAATGGCACATATAAACGACGTTGTGCTAGGTGAGTCTTAAACCCATTTGCTCGTTGAGAGCATCGACGCTACCTAAGACTCTAAATAGGTTAGGTGCGCATTGATGAGGACACAGCCTATGGGCAATTAGGTAGTCTTTGGTTATCCTACCCATAGGAAGCGTTGTTCCCCCTTCTATGAAGGCGATCATGGGAATGACGACCTCCCCTTCGTTCCTATATTTAAGCACCTGATCCAGGGCACAATACAGTAGGGAAACTCCCTGAAGAATGTGGTACATAGCCCTAAAGCCCTCCATACCAATGAGAGAATCTACAAGGTGCTTGAATCTACCCATCTAAGCAAGCTAAGGGGAAGTAAGGGAAATGTTTTTGAAAAAGGAAGTGAAGGTTAGAAGGCTGAGGAGGCTGGCCGATAAGAAAAGAACTTAGGAATGTGAAGACTTACGAAAATAAAAACATGTGATACTTCAGGAGCTTCTTGGGAGTTGGGAGATTTGGGAAGACTTGAAAGCCTAAGAGTTTGAGAAGTCTTAAAAGTTTGCAGATTTGTGAAGTAGAAAAAATAAACCCAGCAGGCGCCTTATATAGGAGGCATAATTGAGTGGGAGTTATCTCACTTAAAATTCGAGGAGAAATGTCAGCCGTAGGATCTACATCTCACCGTAAGATGAAGGGAATTAACAAAGTGTTGCCTGGAGCATTTAATGAGACATCGCGGGCTCTGAAGCGTTAGGAACAGTTACGGGACACACGAAGCGACATTCTCACCTGTGGAAATCAAAAAAACATATGGAATTAATTATCCAAAGTCAAAACCCCATTTTTTCTCCTTGGATAGGAGGGGAAAACCTAGAGTTTTGAGGGGCTATTGTAGGGATAAGGGGCCCAAGAATGTATGTTGGGCCTTGGGCCTTGTCTGAGGACGCTTAGTTGTCCGAGGACAGAAAAACAATAATGAAGATGTAAGAGTCAGAACTCCATGAGTAAGTCACGACTGAGAAGGCTGGGGAAGGTAGGCTGAGGAGAGGTCAGAAGGTGTGTTTTGTCATCCAGAGTAACATTCTAAGAAATTCTATTGATAAGGATACACATCATGAACATACAGAACAAATGGGAGCTGTGAAATATCTAAGAGAAAGTTGCTACCACCATATTGAATACTTTGTAACTAACTCTCTGGCCGCATTAATGAGGAAGTGATATCTAAACAATAATTTTCAACCTTCAAGCTAGTTTCTAAAGATTTCAAGAAGGTGCTGATGGGACAAGGATTAATACTAACAATCTAATTTACACGTGGAGGGTAGAGATGAAAGAAGGAAGATAGTATAAAATAGAAAGAACACCCTCGGGATAGGGGGATCGAAACATTATGGGAAGAATATTGTAGCAATAAGAACTGTATTTGTAATCAAATTCAGAAATTATATACAAGAACTGATCTCCTCAGATTGTGCCGAGGATGATTCTCTTTAAATAAAACCAATCCATCTTTCCTTTCTTGTGATCTGGATCCGTTATAACTCTTACTCAACTCATTAGAACCTAGTTTTCTGACCCACTCTCTACAAATTCATTGTATTGGGCTCTTTAGGCCTAAATCCTTTTACCTCTTGGGCCTAGGAACTAAATTGTGTCCTCACAATTCCTATATGTATATATATATATATATATATAATTTAAATACTATTGATAGTCATTTTTATATTTTGTCAACTTTTTAAAAATTTTTGTAAGGATATTATTAGGTATAAAATGTAAATTGTCCATTTTTTTTATAATTATTGTGAAGCACCTTTTTTTTTTACGATTCATTTATTCTAGACTCTTTGGTTTTTGTATTTAATAATTGACTTGGATGAATATTTATGATGTGATTCCACATTTGATTCTAAAATTAAGAAATAAAACTTTTTAAAAATAAATAATTTAGGACACATGGCGCAATATTGGAATTCTAATTTGAAATTATAATTTGAGTTTATTTCAGTTTTACTTATTATTATATATATATAGATATAGATTAATCAAAGTTTTAAAAATATTTCCAAAATCAATATTTTAAGAGAATTCATAAATTTTTTTCCATTTAAAAATGTTTAAAAGGTGAACTATTGTTCCAAAGAGTGGCATTCAGTCTTTAGAGAAGTCCACCAAACGAGCAATATCTTTGAAGATGAGAAGAAATAAAGTAGAAGGTGACTCATGCAGTCATGCACAGTGTACTATCAAAGAGACTTTAAAATCAATGGAAGCCAATTTGTAATAATGAAGGTGACATTTTTTCTGTCTAAAAATGTGAACATGAGAAAAAAAAAAAAAAAAAAAAGTTAAAAATTTTAGTGTGAATGTGAACATGAGAAATTAGAGAAGATAGCGATGGCTTCGGTCCTGCAAGGCTCCATTTACATTAATAAAAAAACGGACTTAATAGACGTGAAGTTCCCCTCTTCTAATAATAGTTGTTTCTCCTAGTCTTTAGCGTCACAATTCTTCTTTGCTTTCCAAATACTTACACCATGTCTGTCACTTTACTAGAGCACCAAAGTAAAAATGACTGAGACTATCCTTAATAATGGGTGAGACTATTCTTAATGTTGTTGCTGAGGAAATACTAGGCAAGCTGATTTCACTTACCACTGACCAAATCAGCCTTGCCTGCGGTTTCAAGGAACATATAGAAGAGGTCGTGTGTTATGGTTTGCGTTTTTCACTTTTGAGAAGGAAGGGCCCTTTTTGGATTGAAAATTCACTAATGAAGATTGGAGAACAATAGTTTCGACCAGGTGATTGGATGTAATTTTTCTTTTCAATTTTGAATATTTGTGATTAGTTTTGAATTTTTTTTTAAGACAGTTTTAACTTATGACGTTTGCTCCTGATAATTGATAGATTAGTTTTGAAATTTGAATGTACAAATGCATTAAAAAAATGACCACTTGTTTATGCTTTTCTCCCTAATATGGATTTTTTATTGACAATTTAATGTGATTTTGTCTTAAAATAAATGAATTGCCCTTTTTTTCTATAAAATTAATAATAGAGATTAGGCTAATTGTGTGCACTGTATCTGTTTAGAGGTTTTTTTTAGTTAAATTTTCCATTCATCACGATTTGAGGTTATCTCATAATCCAATGAGATTTATGCATTTGCCATATGCAAATAGTGCAGACTTCGGAATGGGATGAGACCTAGTCCAAAAAATGAATAAACCCACACCCACGCATTGGACAATAACTTCAATACTTTTTTTTTTTTTTTTTTTTTTAGAATCAAACTTCAATACTATTTTGTTCTTCATAACTTTTTCCTCTAAAAAAATCATTTTTAAAATTATGTCCCATTCCGTAAGGCTACTTTTAGAAAAAAGACACGGACCTGATAAACATGTGAAAAAAGATTTAGCATCATTTTAGCAACAATTTCTTAGACTCGAGTTCAATGAAGGAAATCGAGTCTCACACACTCAATTTTGATGCGCTGAAAGGCTAAGGTGGAAATTTTTATACGTGTAGAACTCGAGTCTTAAAGACTCGAGTCCTATTTTTTGTTTTAAAGATCTCAAAAACAGGGAAGAAGAATGACGAAGAAGAAAGAAGGAGAGGAAGAAGAGGAAGAGGAAGAAGAATAAGAAGAAGAGACCCATACCCACGACAAAACCAAACCCACCCTATGAAATCACCTGCAAAATCAAACCCACCCACCCACCTATTATCTCTGTGAACTCACCTGCAAAACCAAACCCACTTGCAAAACTCTTTCTTCTTTCTTCTCCTTGTTCTCTAGATCTATAATATTCCTTCACCAAAACAGAACTCAAGTCTTAAAAACTCAAGTTCCACAGGTACAAAAAATCCACATTGGCCTTTGCCAGAGCATCAAAATCAAGTGTACTACTCTCAATTTCCTTCATTGAACTCAAGTTTTAGAAACTTGAGATTTTTTTGACTAAAGAAGGTAGAAGAAACTTGAGATGTTAGTTTGCTAAAATGTTTCAAAAACATGGCCACTAATGAAATTGTTGCTAAAATGATGCTAAATGGAAAAAAAAAAAAAATCGAAAAGATGTTTCCCACTAAATTAAATAGCCAAAGATAATTATTTTGCCCCCAACTAGCCTAGGAGGTCTTGGCATCTTTCAAATGAGAGCTAGGAATGCTGCCATCCTTGCTAAGCTTTGTTGGAGAATTGCTTCGAGCCCGGATGCACCTTGGGCACTTTTGCTCACTTCTAAATGCCTTACCCCTGCTAGGTTAGGTGAAAGAGGAAGGAGATTACTTGCCTCAAGTACCTGGGTAGCTTGCAAAGATGGGAGTGTTATATTCAATAAAGGATTAAAGTGGTCTATCTCTAATGGGGAGGCCGTGAGTGCCTGGGATGATTTTTGGCTTGCCTCAGGCCCTCTTAAAAAGCTTATACAAGGTCCTCTTTTAGAAGGGGAAGGGAAGAAATCAGCCTTGCAAATGTGTTTGACTCTTCCTTTGTTTTCCTTGATTCAATCCTTAAGGAAATACAAGGAGTGTCGCTTGCTGCCAACCCCCTCCAAGATGATATAGCTATTTGGGGCTTCTCTAAGGATGGAAGCTTCAATCTTCAGTCGGCTTACCTTCTTGCTAAGGGTTTAAACCCTTTGAACCTGACCACTCATAAACTTTGGGTCTAGAAGGCAAAAACCTCTCCAAGAATCAAATTCTTCCTTTGGCTTTGCTTCCACTCCAGCATCCCTACAAAGGAAGTGCTGGGTTCAAGGGGTTTTAACTTGGATAATACTTGTGTGATCTGTGTGGAGTTAGTACGGAGTCTATTATCCATGTTTTGTGTGATTGCAATGTGGTTAGGGAAGTCTAGAGGAACTTGGGTTTTGATGATATTAGACAAGAATTTTATGGCACCACATTGGTGGATTGGCTTAAAAACAATTGTGAATCCCGTGAGTATCTGTCTCAACCGCGTATACCTTGGAAATATGTGTTTCCCTAAATTGTTTGGCAAATTTGGCTGCATAAGAATCGATTTATATACAAGACAGGAAGGAAAGAACACAACATTCATGTGCAAATCATTAAAAGGAGTGCTGAGTTTTTTGCACTCGTCCCAGATTGCTCTAACAAACCGCCTAGAGTGCAAGTTCAGATTAGTTGGAAGAAGCCTTTGGCTGGTTGGATGAAGCTTAATACTAATAGTGTTGTTTTTGGTAACCCGATCCAGGTGGGGGGAGGTGGTGTGATACGGGACAACAATGGTGAATGGGTGGCTGGTTTTGTGAGGAAGCTTGGAAGTATGTCCAGCATTTTGGCAGAGCTTTGGGCACTCAAAGATGGCCTCTTACTTGCTAGGCAACTTGATATTCCTAATGTTAATATAGAACTTGATGCTGATGTGATTGTACACTTACTTAATAACCCCTCCTCTCATAATCTCATGTTAGAACTCCTTTTGAATGACTGTAGGAACCTAATCAAAACCTTCCTTAGCTGCACAGTGGCTCACATCTTTAGAGAAGCCAATAGATGTGCTGACAAGCTTGCTAACATGGGAGCAACTCAAGCTGTTAATTTCCTTTTGTTGTATGAACCACCGCCTGTGGTGGTTGATTTGCTAGCTTTTGACAAAGTTGAGCTCTTTTGTAACAGAATGATTGTTGCTTAGTTTTATGTTATCAGCTTGGTTAACCAAAAAAAAAAATTTATTTTGCACGTGTTTTGTATAAAGCAAATGTCACAACATTATTCATGTAAGCCTCCAAATCCCTAAATCTTGACCAAGTATGCATATTTCATAATGAAATGGCATATGACGGGAAGATAACACTAGTGACGGCGGAATCATCCATGACGAGGTCATCAGAAACAACGAAGAAAGCCATCATCACTGACGAAGGCAGGGAGTTATTCAATGCAGTCAATCAATGACCTGAGCAGTTACTAAATCAACCAGGCAGACCGTTGGGAGCCTCTTAAAAGTCTAATTACTGGACCAGGGGCGTTAATTCAGAGAGCATTAACAGCCTCAACGGCTAGCCCTTAAGGCCTCAGGTATAAAACTCTCATACTACCAACAGAAGAGGAGATATGCAAAAATACTCTGAAATTACATTTGACTTCTTTACTGTTTTTAATTGTTATCCTAACTTTGGCATCGGAGACTTTGTGGCAGGCACCACACCGGTGTCCCTCGTCGAGCAAACCTTCACATTCCACAAGAGATTCCATCTGCTCACTCTTACTGACGGATTTGTGTTCCATCGGTTTGGCGCCGTCTGTGGGGACGAGTTTTCAGATTTACATTCGAAAACGTAGTTTCCATCAATTCTCCATATCCAGATGGAATCCAACCCAGATTCAACGACCTTGGCCCAGCAAGTTCAAGCCCTTGCAGCCACCATTGAGGAACTCACCAGGCAGAACCAGGAAATGAAGCTGCGGCTCCAGCAGGTTCAACAAGCTCAACAGGAAGAAAACCGGTCCAAGGGTAACACGGAGGGAGAGGGGGATAGCCAACAGAGGGAAACCCCCCGGAGACCAACTACTCCGGACGAACAGAACTCAGATCTTCTTCGGGAAATAAGGAAAGAAATGGACGAACTAAGGAGCGCTATTAAAGAAAAGACAGACCGGAGTGTAGACAAGATGGTAAGGGCTATAGATTCGCCCTTCATTGCAGCGGTACTTGATTGCCCCGTGCCATCAAAGTTTCGCCTGCCTCAACTAGAACCATTCGACGGACTCAAGGACCCTCAGGATCATCTTAATACCTTTAAGACGACTCTGGGTCTTCAGCAACCACCTGACGAGATATTGTGTCGTTCCTTCCCTACGACTCTCAAAGGAGCTGCAAGAGAGTGGTTTACTAAGTTGCCAAACTCGTCCATAGACAACTTCGATCAGCTAAGTAGTGCTTTCTTGCGCCACTTCATAGGGGGACAACGCCCAAGGAGACCAGTAGATTACTTACTCACCATAAGACAGGGAGAGAAGGAGACGCTGAGGTCATATGTCAAGCGATTCACCCGGGAAACTCTGGAAGTGGACGAAGCTGATGACAAGGTGCAACTGACGACCTTCAAGGCAGGGTTGAAATCCAGAGACCTTGTGGCCTCTCTTGCCAAAAACCCCCCGAAGACAATGGCTGAGATGCTCCTGAAGGCACAAAAATACATGAACGCGGAAGATGCTCTGGCTGCCATAAAAGATACTGAGAGGCTAGGAGACAAGTCCAAAAGGGAAGACGACCGCAGAGGGCAAAAAAGAGACAGACCAGAACGTCGGAACAATGACGGGAATAGAAGGAGAGATGACAAAAATCCTCGTCAGGTAAAATTTACTCCTTTGGTTATGCCTGTTGACAAGATTTTCACGCAGATCAAGGACGAGCATTATCTCAAATGGCCCAGGCCATTACACTCGTCCCCCAACGTACGTGACAAGAACAAGTATTGCCGGTTCCATAGAGACCACGGCCACAACACAGAAGATTGCAGAGACCTAAAGGAACAAATAGAGGAGTTAATACGGAAAGGAAAGTTACAGAAATATGTAAAGAAAGGAGAATATAGCAAGTTCAGAGACGACAACAGGACCCAACATGAGTCCTTTACTCGGGATGACGACCATCCGTCCCAGCCTCCACGAAAAGTGATCGGGGAGATAAACACGATCACGGGAGGACCATCCTCAGGAGGATCATTTAGATCACTCAAAAAAGCATGCCACAGACAGGTGAACAGCGTCCACACCGTGCCTCCGTCCAAGCACCGACGAACATACCAAGACATGTCCTTTAATGAAGGAGACGCCAGGGGAGTAAAGCAGCCTCACAATGATCCCCTGGTCATAGTGCTGAATATAGAAGGGTTCAATACCAGGAGGATCCTTATTGATAATGGGAGCTCAGCAGATATCATCTACCTCCCAGCCTTCCAGCAGTTGAGATTAGATCCAAAAAGGCTCCGCCCTTTTGACTCTCCGCTCGTCAGCTTCAGTGGAGACCGGGTCTACTCCAGGGGAATAGTGACTCTGACGGTGACGGCAGGGACCTACCCGTTGCAGTTGACCAAACAAGTAGACTTCCTGGTGGTAGATTGCCCCTCGTCCTACAATGTCATCGTAGGGAGACCCACCCTAAACAAGTGGAAGGCGGCGACGTCGACCTACTGTTTGAAGGTGAAATTCCCAACAGACAACGGCGTGGGTGAAGTGAAGGGTGACCAAGTCCTGGCAAGGGAATGCTATCAGGCCGTACTGGCAAGAAAAGAGAACCACACGTGGACGATTGAAGAAAAAGAGGAGGACGGGATGGAGACCCTGGAAGCAGTGGAGTTGGTAGAAGGAAATGCGGACAAGACAACCAGGATAGGGACGACGCTAAGCCCCGAGATGAGAACGAGACTCATAAAATTCCTTAAGGGGAATCTAGATGTCTTTGCCTGAGGTCACGAGGACATGCCAGGCATATCTCCAGAAGTCATCCAGCATAGGCTGAATGTGGACCCCAGCAGGAAGGCCGTTCAGCAACGACGAAGAACCTTCGCTCCAGAACGAGATTAGGCAGTAGCAGAGGAAGTAACCAAACTCTTGACGGCTGGATTCATCCGGGAAGTATATTATCCAGAGTGGCTCGCCAATGTCGTCCTGGTAAAGAAAGCCAACGGAAAGTGGAGAATGTGTGTAGACTTCACCGACTTGAACAAAGCATGCCCAAAGGACAGCTTCCCTCTACTAAGGATAGACCAGCTCGTGGACTCCACCGCCGGGCACAAGCTACTAACGTTCATGGACGCCTTCTCAGGGTACAACCAGATAAAGATGGCTGAAGAAGACCAGGAGAAGACTGCCTTCATCACAAGCCAAGGACTCTACTGTTACAAGGTGATGCCCTTTGGGTTGAAAAATGCTGGAGCCACGTACCAAAGATTGGTAAACAAAATGTTCAGCCAACAGATTGGCAGGAACATGGAAGTATACGTGGACGATATGCTCGTCAAGAGCAAGGAGGAGCTCGCTCATCTGGACGACCTGGAGGAGACTTTTGCAACCCTAAAAAAACACCAGATGAAGTTGAATCCAAGCAAATGTGTTTTTGGGGTAGCCTCGGGAAAGTTCTTGGGATTCATGGTGTCCCAGAGGGGAATAGAAGCAAATCCAGAGAAAGTACGAGCTATCATTGACATGTCCTCACCCAAGACCGACAAAGATGTACAAAAGCTTACAGGAAGGATAGCAGCTCTAAATAGGTTCGTCTCTAGGGCCACGGACAAATGCCTGCCCTTCTTCAAAACCCTCAAGCAGGCTTTTGCTTGGACCGACGAATGCGAGGCAGCGTTCCAAGAGCTGAAGCAATACCTGAGCAGTCCACCTCTCCTGAGCCCGTCCAAAGGAGGGGAGAACCTATACTTGTACCTGGCGGTGTCAGCCTTGGCAGTAAGCGCAGCCTTGATTAGAGAAGAAGGCAAGAAGCAACTCCTGGTGTACTACATCAGTCAAGCCTTTCAAGGAGCTGAGTTCAGGTATCCAAGGATCGAAAAGATTGCGTTTGCACTTATAGTAGCCTCACGCAAACTCAGGCCGTATTTCCAGTCAAATCCTATCCTTGTGATGACGGATCAACCAATTAAGAAATCAATGAACAAACCAGAAGCAGCAGGGAGAATGGTCCAATGGGCAATCGAACTCAGCCAATTTGACATCGAGTACCATCCAAGAGCAGCCATCAAGGCCCAAGCCCTGGCTGACTTTATCGCTGAATTCACTCTTCCAGACGAAGATGGAGTTACAGACGAAGGTGATAAATGGACAATATAGACAGATGGTTCGTCAGCCCAAAAGAGGGGGGGAGTAGGGGTCGTCATAACCACCCCCGACGGAGAAGTGATGAAATACGGGGTTCAACTGAAGTTCCCAGCCACTAATAACGAAGCCGAGTATGAAGGAATATTGACGGGCTTGAGGCTTGGGAAAGCTCTTGGTGCCAAAAACTTGCTGATCCAGAGTGATTCAAAGCTGGTAATCGGACAGATCCGTGGAGAGTACGAGGCAAAGGAAGAAAGGATGCAGAAATACCTTAAACTGACAAGGCAACTAACTCAAGAGTTCGACATAGTGGAGTTCGTCCAGATACCAAGGAGCCAGAATATTGGGGCCGACGAAGTATCAAAACTAGCGTCATTAGAAGAAGGGAAGACGAGCACAGACATGGCAATAGAGATCCAGAAACACCCGAGTATTGAAGAGGTGGCGGTATTCTCCATCCAGAGCACAGACACCTGGATGACGCCCATAATATCCTTCCTCCAGGACGGGCACCTACCTCAGAATACTGACGAAGCCAGAAAGGTCAAGAAGAGAGCAGCCAGGTTTACGATCCTGAATGACGTCTTGTACAAGAAAGGCTTCTCCATGCCTTATCTAAAGTGCGTCGACGAGGACGAGGCCAAATACATCCTGGAAGAAGTACATGGAGGAATCTGTGGCGACCATGCCGGCTCCAGATCCCTAGTCAACAAGGTGATAAGAGCGGGGTATTTTTGGCCAACCATGCAGGGGGATGCTGCTGACATCGTCAGAAGGTGCGATAGATGCCAGCGGTACGGGAATGTGCAACGGCTTCCAGCGGAGAAAATGACGACCATAGCCTCCCCATGGCCGTTCGCACAATGGGGAATCGATATCGTCGGTCCTCTGCCTCAAGGTAAAGGTCAGGTAAAATTTCTTCTAGTTGCTATTGACTATTTCACAAAATGGGTTGAAGCAGAGGCCCTAGCAACCATCGCCGAAGCTCGGATCCGGAGCTTCGTGTGGAAAAACATAATCTGCAGGTTCGGGATTCCCTTGACGATCATATCTGATAATGGGAGGCAGTTCGACAGCCAAGGCTTCAGAGACTTCTGCTCGGACCTCGGGATCAAGAATCAGTTCTCATCCCCGGGACATCCCCAGGCAAACGGACAGACGGAAGTAACGAACAGGACGCTGCTCAAGATAATCAAAACCAAGCTGGACGAAGCGAAAGGTGCCTGGCCAGAAGAACTACCTAGCGTCCTGTGGGCATACAGGACTACAGCCAGAACCTCAACAGGAGAGACGCCCTTCAGGCTTACCTGTGGCACGTAGGCAGTAATCCCAGTAGAAGTTGGAGTAACAAGCATCAGACGAGGAACTTTCAGAGATGGACTCAATGACGAGGAACTGCGGTACAACCTGGATTGCCTGGATGAAGTAAGAGACAACGCGTCCGGTAGAATGACGAAGTATCAAAAAAAGATGGCCGAGTACTACAACAAGAGGGTCAAACTCAGGCGTCTGGACATAGGGGACCTCGTCCTTCGCAAAGTCACTATAGCGACTAAAGACCCTACTCAAGGGAAGCTGGGCCCTACATGGGAAGGGCCTTATCGCGTCATTCACTACTCTAGACAAGGAAGTTACCATCTGGAAACTATGGATGGACAAAAGCTCCCTCGCCCTTGGAACATTGAGCATTTAAAGAAATACCATGAGTAAATGTAATACATGAATGCATTCGTTATTGAAGTTAATAAAAGTATTATTCCTCTGATGTTTTTGCGCAGGTAGTGCTGGTCGACCGTGAGGCCTATTAATCACTAAGTAACAAGATTCCGTCTTGACGGATCTAAGTTACTGACGACCATAATAGTATGGTTAAAAGAATAAGTAACAAGATTCCGCCTTGACGGATGTAAGTTACTGACGACCATAAAAGTATGGTTAAAAGACTAAGTAACAAGATTCCGCCCTAACGGATGTAAGTTACTGACGACCATAAAAGTATGGTTAAAAGACTAAGTAACAAGATTCCGCCTTAACGGATGTAAGTTACTGACGACCATAATAGTATGGTTAAAAGACTAAGTAACAAGATTCCGCCTTGACGGATGTAAGTTACTGACGACCATAAAAGTATGGTTAAAAGACTAAGTAACAAGAGTTCGCCTGGACGGACATAAGTCGCCCAGGCAGCACCCCCTAAAGTCACAAGTGGCAGAAGTCAGTTGAAGGAGAAAAGAGCGCAGTACATCAAATCAAAACAGGATGCCACAACTAATTAACAAAGCACAAAAATTGTAGACAGATGAAAATCAGCCAAGATATCTAGAGGAAAAGTAAGTACGCTTCATTCCAGCCCATTACCACTGGGCCACTATCATTGTTTCCAAAATAAAATTAACTGTTTTGAAATTAGATTTACAAAAAGAAAAAGCCCAAAACAAGACGGGCACCCACCATAAAACAAAAATTTTTCTAAGTATCAAAATCAGGCATCGGCTGTGCCTTCACTGGTCGGTACGTCAGCAGCAGGCTCAGGCGCGTCATCGCCAAGGGCAGAAGATGAAGCCGCCTCATCCAGAGCCATTTCCTTGTCAACTTCTTCCAAGTCCAGACTCTCCAGGTTGACTTGACTCCAGAAGGATGCTTGATCATATACCTCCGAAGAAGCTCGAAACCTTTGAAATACCAACTGAAGAGCACAGTATTGTACTCGTCAGTGGTCTGGAAAGCCTCCACAGATCGAGCAGCGATGGTCACAAGTTTCTCCTTGGCTGCAAGAAGCTGCTCGTCCTTCTCGTGAGTCAACCCGCGCTCAACTCTGAGATCGTCCTCCAGCACTTTAACCTTCTCCTTCAAAGTCGTTGCCTCATCCATGGAAGTGATCAGGTTCGTCCTCAGGTCAGAGTTCTCTTTCTCCAAGGCCTCCATCCGGGTTGTCAGAGACGCCACCTTGGCCCCTTGAGTGAGGTATTCAGCGGTAATATGGAGGCTCTCTCCCAACACCTGGAGGAAATTATGAAGTCGTCTGTAAAAAAAAAAAAAAAAAAAAAAAAAAAAAAAAATGAATGATGAAATATAAAAGGAAGAACTCCATACCTGGACGAGTTTGTGGACATGACGAGAAGCCACATCGTTTAGGGACATGTCAGAAAAAGCCTTCAAGTCCGCTGGAGTGACGACCTCATGAGCCCTCTCTATGGCCAACTTCTCGTCATCCCAAATGGTGGACGAACGAGTATCGGTCTTCTCCTTCCCTTTGCTAACCACACGCAGCCTTTTGGAGCCAGGAGTGGGAATCTCCTCTATCGAGACGGTCGGGGAGGCAGTCCTCGTCGTTTCGGAAGCTATGGAAGGGACGATACTAAGGGGCATGGAAGCAGGACCTTTCCCAGTAACTCGCACTGCCTTCTTCCCCAGATTGGACAGTGGTTCGTCCTTCTTTGATCTCATCTTTGCATACATGTCCTTGTTGAATTTTGTCGTCATCTCTGCAAGAAGAAAATGCCAGTCAAAAATTGCTTAAGTGTACATAAAAAGAATCAAACATTGACGAAGTCAAAACTTACTCTTTTTGCCTTCAATGCCAAGCTGACGAAGAACGAAAGGAGATGGGTCAGGACCGAGATTGTAAAACGCAAGAGACCAGGGGTCAACCAGCTCGTCCCAGCTTTCAATCGTCTCAGCGTACCCGATCGCAGTCTCTATGCGTTCCTTATACCGTCTCTTCAGTCCGAGCCGTCTCTTAACTATACCAAGCAAAGAAGTAAAGAGGTTAGCAAGACCAGAGTCTCAAAATTGGCAAAATTGAAACAACGGGGAGAAATACTGACGCACCTAAGGTCGGGGTTCCCCACCGACGGAGCAACCTCGGGATATCACCCCAATCACTGCTGGATTGAGTCTCGAAGTCGTCCCCAGACACAAAGAAAAATCGCGACTTCCAATACCTGAATGACGAGGGCAATCCCTTGACGATCCTAGTCTTTCTCTCCCAAGGGACCAATTCATAATACCCCCACTCCTTAGACTCTTTCAAACGATACAGGTAGGTGAGCTCGCCTATCCTGATCATATCCCCGTTGGAAGCCAACCATATTTGCATACAGTTGATGCCGATCCTCCACGAGTTAGGCATGAGCTGCCCAGGAGCTATACCAAAGTGATCTAAAAGTTCCATCAGGAACGGGTGGACGGGAAGCCTAAGCCCACAGGTGAAGGTTGACTCGTAAAAGCAGATTTCACCTGGAAAAAAGTGACAGGCCCTATCTTTTTCCCTGGGTAGACGAACACGAACCCTAGACGGAAATTGAAACCTATCCTTGAATCTATTCACGGTCTCGTCATCCAGACCACAAACCTCATTAAGGGCATAAAAAGCCCTAACCTCTCGAGGGCCAGAGACGGCTGTATCTCCTTCAGCCGGGCCACCACTGGATGATAGCCCAGTCTCAAGGTCACTAGACCTAACCTCAGACATTAATCCTCTCCCTCCTAAACCCTCGAACCAATTAAGCGATTGACGGAGCAAGGGCAACAATTCGCTCAAAACGACGCTCAGACTATTGCCTTCGTACACAAAATTTTCTAAAAAAGGGTAAGTACCCAAAGACCCCCCTAGACGCGCAAAAAGGAAGGAGATCGACGGGCAAGCTATCCTAACCTCCAAGCTATCAACCATGGAAAATACAGAAATCGAAGGGCAGAAAAATAAGGTACGAAACTGAAACCCTAAAAGAAAAACAAGAACCAACAACAGAATAGAAGCGAAAGGGAATAGCAAATCAGAAATTATGCTACAGTAAAAAGAAGAAAATGAAGAAAGAAAAAGGAAAGAAAAACGTACCTCCAATGGTGGAACAGCAGAAGCACAGCGCAAGGAAATGTGGAGAATGTAAGAAAATGCTCTAAAGAATCGGTCTGTCTTTACTCTCTAAGAAGTAGAAGAAAAGTTAAAGAGAAGTTTTAAATGTGGGCCAAAAAACGATTGAAAAACCAGCGGGAAACCCAAGGGTCATGCCATTAATTCCACAGACCATCACGCGCCACGTGGCCATGATTGCGTGTAGCGCCGCCACTAAGCATTAAAAGCGGAACAGAACCCCAAGAGTCACCAGAAAAAACTTTTCATCTTCTGTGATCGTCATGACGTGTCACTAACGACCCCAGAACCTGGGGGGCAACTGACGGGAATGACGATTCTACATCCCGCTGACGAAGATAACACTAGTGACGGCGGAATCATCCATGACGAGGTCATCAGAAACAACGAAGAAAGCCATCATCACTGACGAAGGCAGGGAGTTATTCAATGCAGTCAATCAATGACCTGAGCAGTTACTAAATCAACCAGGCAGACCGTTGGGAGCCTCTTAAAAGTCTAATTACTGGACCAGGGGCGTTACTTCAGAGAGCATTAACAGCCTCAACGGCTAGCCCTTAAGGCCTCAGGTATAAAACTCTCATACGACCAACAGAAGAAGAGATATGCAAAAATACTCTGAAATTACATTTGACTTCTTTACTGTTTTTAATTGTTATCCTAACTTTGGCATCGGAGACTTTGTGGCAGACACCACACCGGTGTCCCTCGTCGAGCAAACCTTCACATTCCACAAGAGATTCCATCTGCTCACTCTTACTGACGGATTTGTGTTCCATCAGCATAAATAGTATTCAATGTGTACGTTCTTGTCTGTTAAATTTGTTTTATCATTTAATTCTTTTTTCTTTCATAAGGAAATGGCATAAATATTCTTTCTTTCTTTCTTGCCAATTTTTTTTGGGCTTATAAGTTAGAATTGTTTAAATTTAAGCAATCAAGCAAAATTAATAAAGAATCTAAATTTTGAGGAACCAAATTGGTTTTCTTTTTTAAAATCCAAATATGCGCTAACAAGAAATAAAATTATAAAAATAAATAAAAGTAATTAGTTGGGATACAAAGAATAAAATCAAGGACTTAATTTTGTTATGTTTGCAAAAAAAAAAAAAAACAAAAAAAAAATGTTATCTTGGAATAAAAAAGAAAATTAACAAAAAGAGATGCTTTAATGTTTTTATTTTTTCTTAAATTGTAACAAAATAAAAATCAGTTTTGAAGTTGAGAGTACCACTTGCTCTAAGTTTGAGGGGTAATTATTGGGTACTCCCAGAGTATTATAAATGTATATTCCTTTCTCTCACATAACTGTGAGTCCTATTAATTAAATTTATGGTGGGACTTACAATTCATATGAAAAGGGAGAGTACGCATTTATGGTACTCCCGAAGTATTCAATAATTTGCCAAGTTTGAGATTGATTTAGGTTTTAAAACATTTGCGACGTTGTTTAACATTTAATAGCGGCAATAATAATGTGTAATGAGCATTGATATATGGGAAAAAATTAAACAACTCTTATTCTTATACAACAAGATTGAAATTGTTTAAATTTAAACATGGCAAAACAAGTTCTTAGTTTTGTTATAGCAAAAAAAGTTCTTAGTTTTGTGCTTGGGTTCTCGTTAACTTGTAATTTTTATTTCTCATTAATTCATATTTGTCAAATTTATATTTGTTATCAATTTGATATTTAAAAATTAGAAGTTAACCAGAAGCAAAGCACAAAACTAATAAGGACTTGTTTTGCCATGTTTTGTGAAAACAGTTACTAAAAGAGCAAGATTTAGATACAGTACTTATGTGCTGTTTCTTAGATTATCTTTTTAAGATTCTGTCATATGAATTTTTTCTTATAAAATGAAAGTATTTTTTAGTTAAATAACCATATGGCTAAATCTTAAGAAAAAATTCTAAAGAAAAGCACATAAGATATTGTGCCTAAATTTTATAATTTTTAAAATACCGGTGTTGGTCTTGCTTGTTCAAGCCTGGGCCCCATCTTGAAAAACAACACAGCCCATCTTCTTTCGGCGTATTAATTGATGGTCCTACTCGTTCTAATAATTGTGCCATTCTTTGATTCGGCCAGTGCGGAGTGGGTTGAAATTTTAGCACAATTCACGAGCTCCTTGGCCTAAATATTTTACCTTTTTTAGATCGGCCCTCCAAACTTCTCTTTTCACGTGAAGATTTAACTGTTGAAAATAAATACATTTAAGGCTATTTTTTAGAATAACTTATTTAATTGATATTAAAAAAAATTTGTTGTAAGTATTGTAAATAAAACTAATGTGGTGTTTGGAATGGAGTAATATTTAAAGATTCCAATGTTTAATATTTTAAGATTTCTTGGTACGGGGTAATATTTTAAGATTCTTAGAAATGTTTAAAAATTCTAATGTTTGGTTACAAATCACGTCAGAGAATCAGATACTTGGAGAATCTGAATTCTCCCTTTAAGCCTCTCTTAGTAGAATTGTAGATTCCTTTTAAAACAGGTAGGTATCCAGATTTCTAAACTTAAAAAAAATTGTATTTTTTATAAATTGACAATTTAACCCTTTTTCCTTATATTTAAGCAATTAAGATAAAATATAAAACAAATCATCAATATATTTTCCTATCTTTATCTTTTTTCCACCAAAATAACATAAACAATATAGACAACTCTGTTGATATATTATTTAACAAAATTCTATTTAGGTTTCACGTATGAATTTTTTTTTTTTTTGAAGGGGGCCCTCCATTGTTGCCAGGTATTCACTTTTGCTGTTGTGTGTGTGTTGCTCAACAAATTATTAATAGTTTTTATTTTTTTTTTCATTATTTATTTAGAGGAAGATTTTTTTTAAAGAACTTGGTAGTTCACATTCAAATTGAATGATAGAATAGGAAAAATAAATAATTTATTTAAGATTTCTAGGAATAAACCAAACATTATTATCTTATATTCCTAGGAATCTTAAGAGATTCCGAATGAAACCAAATATAGGAATAACTATATTCCTAGGCATTCAGATTACAAGAAATTACATTTCTAAGAATCTAGATCCCAGGGGTAATGTGGATTTTCCCGTACCAAATGCCATATTAGAAGTTAGTTGAAATAGTACAGTGAGATCCATAAATAGTACCAAAAAGTGCAATGAAACTCATAAATAGTAGCAAAAATAAGCTAAATAATAATATAAAAAAAAACTACCCAATATAAGCTTGTCCAAATGCAACCTAAGAAAGAGATGAACTTTTGAGATGATTAGGATTATTACACACTCACTAATTTTTTTTTTTTTTTTTTGTGTATATAATTCAAAGGGTGATTAAATTCCCCCAATACACTTACATTGATACAATGTTGCACACTCACTAATACACCCAAAAAAAAAAAAAAACTGAAATAGGTTCGTGTGTGCAACATTGTATCAATGTAAGTGTATTAGGGGAATTTAATCACCCTGTGAATTATCCAAAGAGTATTTGTGGGAAACTCTTTGCCAATGTCTGTGCACCCCCAAAGATTAGTTGGGACAAAGTCTTGGACACTTGTACCGATCAAAAAAATAAATTGTATATGTAACATAATTTTCTCTTTTGATATTATAGCCATCGGAAAATAGACGAGAAATAACTCTTACACACGCATTTTAAACTCAAATAGTGACTTCAAATTATGATTTTAGATGATTTCAGCGTATAATTTCTCGTTTGGTTGAGTCTGGACATGTAGCAATCTCTTCAATAATTCCAAGGTTGAAATGTAGCCAACAACCTGGGGACATCACATTGGTCCTATCACATCCCAGCTACACTTTATTCACGTGATCTGGTCTGATCTGCTTCTGAATTTGACAAGTCCATTCAGATCTCGGAGCTCACTTTTCAGACAACAAAAGGTTAAGGCAAATTTTTTGATAATCAAAAGGTTAAGGCAAATTAATTAATTGTATTAACAAATCGGAGTTAAAACAATCTCTTCTGTTCTGTCAGCTTCTAGAAGGAAATGCTAACCCCGTGGGTATAAAAATTTTTAAAACAAATTATACGTAATTGGTTATTATTAATTGTTATAAATGAGAAAAAATAATTTAAACAATAAATTCAAATTAGAAAAATTAAACTCTTAGTTCTTTTTTTCAACATTTGTTGTCCTTTATGGCTCAAACCTTTAACAATCATTAATAAAAATAAATAAATAAAAATAGAAGACTTTTTCATTCTTTTTCAAATGAAGTCTGACACATAAAAGAAACAATAATCTATTAATTATGGTATAAATAAAAATAATAATTGCATAAATAATCCATAAAAATGAAGGAAAACTTAAAAAAAAAAAAAAAACTTTATAAGATGGGTAAAGTGGGGTGGTGTGGGGGACAAATTTATTATAAACTCAACATTTGTGATAATATAAACTCTTTCTGGGTGAGTTGGTTGGGAAAAACCGAAAAACCAAAGAATCTCATGAGGCTTTTTAAAACAAAGAAGGGTCATGGTAATTAGTTGGAACTCTTCTAAAATTTCCAAGATAAGAACCAAATTAACCTCTGAATTAATTTATAAATGTGTCCTGAAATTTGTGATTATGTAAATGCATTGTGTCTGGGCGATGAGCGATGAGTTAGTTGGTAGTAAAAGTAAAACAATAAGGGTTATTTGGTACAAGATTTTTAATAACAGTTTTTAATTGTCAAACATTAAAAATTATTGTTAAAAAAAAAAAAAAACATGTTTGGAAAGTGTTCTAAACATATTTTTTGTATTATGAATATTTTAAACATGTATTTCTATACCACTCTTTAAATTACAATTTTCAAATCTTTTTAAACAAAGCTGTATTTAAAGGGACTGCGATTAATGCTTTCAGTGCTTTGACACATACATATTAAAAGTAAATTGGTGGGCCAACTTGTTCTGATAATTGAGATAAGGAAGGAAACTTTAGCAAAGGTTCAAAAACGCGTTTTATTTTTATACATTGCCAGACCATTACGTCTTTCTCTTCTCCTCCTCTTTATTCTTCTCAGACTATGAGTCTGATTTGATTGAACTTATTGTTACTGAAATTGAAAACTAAAAATATAAAATATTGTAGTAAAATAATTTTTAAATATATAAATAGTACGGTGGGATCCATTTTTAATATTTTTTAATGCGTGAACAGTACTGTTATAGTGTGTGAACAGTGATTTTTGTCTCTGCACAGGAACTTCATGTGATTTTACTATTCATGCGCTGAAAAAAAAAAAAAAAAAAAAAAAAAAAAAAAAAAAAACCCAAAACGTTGAAACTGAATCGCGTAAAACGCGCCATCCAAACCGCCTCTATATATCTATTTCCTTCTCTCTTTTTTTGATAAGCTCCTCTCTTTCTCTCACTCTTCCTAATTGCATCTACCTATTTGCAAGGTAGAACAGTAAGGGCATGGTTGGTAGATTGTAATAAGTGCTGTAATGTAATAGTTATTCTTATGGTTTAGTTTTTCTTTAGTTTGGTTATATTTTTATTACAAGGTATAATTATTCCTTATGAATAGCTATTTTTCAAAATGAAGAATAATTATTCCTCTTTAAAAGGTTGTATTAGCTATTCCTTAGTAAGTGCAATAATTTCAAAACTTAATATATTTCCAAAAAAAAACAAACTTTCCATATACATCTAACCATTATAAAAATAAAAAATTATAAAAGTAATACATATCTCTCTTAAATTTAAAATTAACAATTTTTAAGGAGATATAATTGTATGAGTAAGATATTTCCTAAAATAAATGTTAAGTTTCATTCTAATGTTATAACTCATAACCAAACTAATGAATATGTTTAGTTATTACATTACAACACATTTTATTACTAGTAATAAAGATTACAATTCATGTCGTAATCTCCATTCAGTGTACCAAACGTACTCTAAGTGCATCCTGACATGTCTTTCATGCTATTCAATTTTATTATTATTTTAAATTGGCTGAATATATAGGTTTAGTTAGGGATGACAATTTAGATCCGACCCGTGGATATTCGTCCTGACCTGACTTTAATGGGCCAGATTTTACCTAGCCCGATAAAGAATAGAGGTTGGATATGGATTTTAAAAAAAAAAAAACTCGAAGCGGATTTGGGTTGGGTTTGGGTTTTATCAAAAACCTGGCCCAAAACCCGACTGGGATATGACCCAATTAGCAAGAAATTACTAAAAACCCCTTATATATATATATATACATACATATAGCTGTAAACCCATAAGTCACTAACCCAGTACCCATCCGCCTCTCATAATCTCATTTCAACTCTCGCTTCAGTGCCTCACGCCCTCGCCCTAACCCTCAATCTCTCTATCACTCACGCAGCCACGCACAAGAGCACGAAGCCACGCCTCGGCCTCGCTCTGACTGTCACTCACATTCAATCTCACAGCTCACACAGTCACTCACTCACTCTCAAGTACTTTCCTCTTGAATTGGTTTTGGGTCGTGATCTACTTGTTTCTCCATCTGTTGAGGTGATTATCCTAATGTTATGATTACTGTTACTCTCCCTTGTAATAATGTTCATTGTTTTTGTTCTTGTGAACAAGTTATGTTCTTTTTGTGAAATGTAAAAATTGTCTTGTGCATGATGTCTTTAATTACATGAAGCAAGTTATGGGTATTATCTCGCTCCTCTGCCTACTGAACAACATAGTTATGATAAATCTTCTAAAAGTTTATAATGGCTATTGACAGTTAATAGGATGGGGTTACTGCACAACATAGTTTTGATATAAATGTTTTAACTAGTTGTTTCTGTGGTTGTCATCCTGTTACTTTGGCTCTTGATAATGCTCTAATATATCATTTCAACAATGTTGAGACATGTATTTTCAGTTTATGTTGAGACATGTGTGTGCTTAGATCCTTATTATTGCTGCAACCATTTTGTGCTAATGGAAGAAATTGTTTATTGTTTTTTCTGTTTGTTGGGAATGCATAGCCTAAAACGGAGATGGAAGACACTTTTACTAATCATTAAATCATTTTGATCCATATATTAAATAGGAAAAAAAAAATCAAATCTACTTTATTCAAGTTATTTAAACTAGAAGAAAAAAAATCCAAGGGTTTGTTTGGCACATGCACTTAAAAATATGTGTTTTGTTATTTGAAAACATGTGTGAAAATGTGTGGATAAAAAAGTGTGTGGAAATACATGTAATGTTGTTTAAAAACTGAAAATGATTGTTTGAAATGGTGTACCAAACACCCCCAAATCTTTATTATTATTTTTTTGGGATAAATTGCACATATCTTGTATATTCTTAAACTATGCAACCAATATATGATTTATTTTTGATATACTTTTAGTACTTTTTTTAAATGGTCATTTTTTTTCCTTTAAATATACTATGGCAAGTGGTAGTGGGTTTAATCTCTACATTTTATTTAGTTAGTAGATAATGTGGTAATTTCTCATTAAAACAAAAAGAAGATTTCAGTTAAAAAAATATTTGAAGTAAGTTAAACCCTTCATTTTTTATGACACTCAGGGACTTATCTCTTTTGTGATTTTTTTTTTTTGGTTAAATGTCTCTTTTGCGATTTGTTTCATGAAGTATACAGACCATTTTTATCTAAGTCATGTCTATTTGTTTCAATGAAAAACCTTCTATAAAGATAATTTCTTTTTAGTGCTTAGTAGCATAAGAAAAAATAGGCCAAAAGAAAACTATTTTTGGTCAACAGAAAAAGTATGACTTATTTTTTGAAACTGTTTTTCATTAAATGTTTTTAGAAAACAATTTTATCTCACAACAAGCTAAATAAGGGAAGTTTGGAAATTGTTTTTCAACTCATTTAAAGTTGCTGCCAACATTAAAAAATGAGATAGTTTTATAGAAAATATTTTTTTTTAAATAACTCATTTTTTAGAAAATATTATTGTCGAAACTCGAAACAAACAGAGCATTGAAAATAGAAAACCTCGAATCTAAACTTGCTTTTTAATATATCAACCTTGTTCAATCAAGAGCAAGACTAGTGGTGAAGCCAAAGCGACTCTCATATGCATTCATATGTATATGAGTACTTGAGTCTAATCTAAATAATAATAAAAAACATTCATATCATATTTATTTGCTTGAGGGTTTTATTTTTTATTTCAATGAATGTGTTACGCTTGAATAATTCATTTTGTTTTTTTCTTTTAAAAAAAATTTCCACTTCTCTCATGAAAGGAATTTTAGTAACTTGACAATCTCATATAAAACTCGTGTCAATTCTGAAATTTTGGTTAATATACTCAAAGAATGATCAAGTTGCAATAATTTAACAACTAATGTGAATATATATACTTGAAACATTATAGTCAACTTCAAAAAAATATTAAATTTTGACCACCCTTATAATTCTTATTTGTGCACAAATTTATGTGAAAAAGAATAAATTATTACATGAATTTTTTATTCTTAATTTTTTTAAGTTATTGCTCTCAAAAGTTAGTAATAATGTTCTTTTTCTCTCTTTTATTTTTATTTTTATTTTTAATATTATAACTTTTAGTTCTTTTTTTTCAACTTTTTTTTTGGCTTGGTTTAAACCATTAACAATCTTTGATAAAATAAAAAGACTTCTTATTCTTTTTCAAATGAAATTTGACATTTAAAGAAATAGTAATCTATTAATTATGATATAAATAAAAAAGAATTGCATAAATAATCCATAAAAATTGAAGGAAAACTAATAATAATAATAAAAAAACTGCAAGATGGGTAAAGTAATATAGGGTGAGTTTGGTTCAGTTTTTTGTAAAAGTGCATAATGAAAAAGTGGAGTTTTGTTAAAAGTGCATAATGAAAAAGTGGAGTTTCAAAAAGCTCAGTGTTTGGTAAAAGCTGTTAAAAAGTGCATAATGAAAAAGCTGAGTGTTTGGCCAGCACTTATAAAAGTGGCAGTTTGAGGGATAAATTACCAAAAAGGACAATGTGTATATAAGGGAATTTATTTCATATATATATATTTTTTTTTAATGTGAGTTTGTTTCATACTTAAATCAACTACTTCATTATACTTAAATCAATTTTTCTCTTTCTAAAAAAATTATTTTTTTTCTCACCAATATTAGCTAATAATAACCTACCACTTAAGATTTATTATGAAAGTATTGTGAAAATATTGTGATAAAAATTGATACTGATTTTAATTTTAACATACTATTAAAATTATTTTTTTCTCTTTCTAAAAAAATTATTTTTTTCTTACTAATATTAGCTAATAATAACCTACCTTAAGATTTATTATGAAAATATTGTGATAGCGTTTCTTTTTTTCTCTCTTTTTCTCTCCACACACGTGGGCTCTCCTTACTTTTTTTTTTCTTTTTTTTTTCCTCTCTTTTTTTCTCCTCCACACACGTACCCACGCTCTTTTTTTTTTTTTTTTTTTCTTCCTTTCCTCTTTGATTCATTTCATACCACTTCCTCTTCAGTCCAGAACGTTCCACCACAGCTCTCCTTCTTCTTCTTTTTTTTTCCTCTTAGCACTTCAAAACGAACGGAGGATTTTTTTTTTTCCTCAGTCCTTTTCTTTCCAGAAATTTTTTTTTCCTTTGTTCATTCCACAGTGAGCTAAACCAAACTCACCCAACTCATCCAACTCCAGAGTAAATTTGTATCCTTTTCTTTCCAGAATTTTTTTTTTCCGTCCTTTTCGTTCGTTCCTTTTCTTGTCAGATTGGCTTCTATTTTTTTTTTCTTGATCTTTTGAAGTGAAGGCATTATTGAACGAAAGAGATGCCGGGTCGGTAAATCTGTATCCCATTCTTCAGGTATAGTTTTGTTTGATCACAGATCGGCAGGTGATCCGTCCTTTCTCCCCTCCCCCCCCCCCCTTTTTTTTTGTCAGTCGTCTTGATCTGCCAGAGGGTCTTGAGCTAGCTTCCTTGAAGAGGCTTGATGGGAAAGAGTTGTTGTTCTATTTTTTTTTTTTTTCTGTTCTTGATCTGCTGTTGTTGTTGTTTTGATTTTAGATTTGTTGTTTAATAGAGGGTAATTTGGTAATTTCCTGTGAGCCCAACGGATATATCAAAACGCCCAATTCACGTTTTGATTTATGGACCTCAAGAGGTCCATAAATTTTGCACGTTTTGGATGCTATTTTTGCCTGAGTCCAAAACGCAACTTTTATCAAAAAGTTGCGTTTTGGGCTGAGCCAAACACATTTTTTCTTCAGCTTTATCTAATATGCGTGTTTTGAGCTCCTAAAAGTGCAAACAAACGCACACATAAACTCATTCCGGGTGATGATTGATGAGTTGGTTGGGGGAAAAGCCAAGAATCTCATTCCTTTAAAAAAAATTAAAAAAATAAAAAAATAAATAAAAAAAATGAAGAAGAGAATCTCATGAGGCTTTTTGAAACAAAGCTGTATATAAAAAGGGCCTGTGTTTTGACCCATATAAGGAAACATCTGTTATATATGTTTGTGCTGTAATTCCCATTTTGGTAACAAGAGTCTTAATTTGCAGGCTGACATAGTAATTATTAGTTGGAACTCTTCTAAAATTTCCAACAACATAGGAACCAAATTTACCTTAGAATCCAAAACAGAAAGGCATGTACTGTAAAACATGTTAAGTTCAATGTCTATGGCATTTCTCTAAGTTGTCATTTACACATCGAATCCAAAATCATCTTCTTTCGGCAGAGTGTTAGTCTTACTACTTGTTCTAATCATCTGAGCCTTTCGGCAAGTGATATAAAACACGTTATAATCATCAGAGTGTTAGTCTTACTTATTTGTCTTCATTCTATTGTTCTCAGACTTTGGAGTAAGTGCACTCTGACATGTCTTTCATGCTATGGATTTTATATTTTCTTGGCTAAATATAATATATATAGTTTATTAACACAGTAAACAAAATAAGATGAAAAGTTTGATGGAAAAGTTTCAAGGATTAGATTTATTGATCGTGATATTGCTATTTGTAGAAAGGTTCCTAAAAATACACGAATTCCAAGCTTATCTAGCTATTAGAGGGCTTAGCAAAAAACTACTTGAAGGTGATTTTGATAGACATAAAATAATTATATAATATTTTTAAAGAAATATAACTAGCTTATTTTTATTATTCTATAGATCTATATTATTTAAATTAATTTTATTACTCTATAGATCCATTTTTACTATCAATTTTTTTATATTCTAATATTAAACTCTTTATATATCTGTTGTAAGGGAAAAGAAATATGGTTCGAAAGAAAGATCGATTTTGGGAGCATGTTGAAAAACAAAATAATGGTTGTTTCAAATGTAAGTATTGTGAAAGTATTTTTGCTGGGGGTGCTACAAGGATTAAATATCACTTGGCTGGAGCAAAGGGTCACGATATTAATATTTGTACAAAAGTGCCTAAAGAGGTCCAAGAGGAAGCTTCTCTAACAATTGGTGAACCTAACAAAAAAGTTAAGGGTGCATCAACTTCAAACAAGGATAACAAGAGGAAAATCAGCTCAACTTTAATATCAAAGGATGACATGTTAAGCGGAGTGTTTGAAAAGGTGAGTAAAGATGTAAATATTTTATATTTAGATTATATTTCATCATAATCTTAGCAGTGAACTTGTGATAACATTTTCAGTTATTGATTTTAATTGTTTGAATCAAGTAAAACATTATTATTAATTTCTATGTTATTAAGTGAATTTTTTTCCTTGCAACAAGTGGGGAAGGG
The DNA here is from genome assembly GCF_932294415.1 of Quercus robur. NCBI lineage: Eukaryota > Viridiplantae > Streptophyta > Magnoliopsida > Fagales > Fagaceae > Quercus > Quercus robur. The sequence continues at coordinate 2,860,379 of NC_065543.1, read as the reverse complement.
GAGTTTGAACTCATGTTCTCTTCCATTGGAGAAGTGTAATGTCAGTAAACTACAAACTTCTTAGCATTATTATTATTTTATTTATTCATATAATTTGATAGTTATAACATAGGGAAGAGGGGATAAGTGTGTTTGTTTCTGAAATTTAAGGGTGGAAGAAGGGGGGGGGGGGGAGAAGGTGGAGAATAATGTGGAACACAAAAAATGGGACAAAAGATTTGTATTAAATACTAATCTATACAATAGCTAAAAGTTAAAGTGTAGCATTTATTATTGTTAGGTTTTTGTTGAACCACGTCGGCGGCCAAGTTGTCATTTTCTTTCCATCATTTTTTCAAAAAATATGTATATAAATATTAGTGCATGCAATAATACATTGTGCCTTTACTCAATATTAATGTGATAACAAATTTGATTGATATTACTTCAACAACAAACCACTTTCATCACATTGGAATACATTACTTATCACAAATAATGGTTTTACATTGCTTTATTATTGTGGGGCCCGATAGTTTATAGGCCAGGCCCACCTGCTCGTGGGGAGCCCGCAAGCCCAAGCTGAAAAAAGTTATGGCCCAAGCTTAAAAGTATAAAGCCAAGGATGGTCCAGATTTGCAGCCGAGGACGGTTTAGTCCTCGGCAAGCCTAAAGCTCCCTTGACAAAAGGGGTAAAAGAGAGCTATAAGAACAAATCTGTAAGATGATCTAAAATATCTCAGGGAAGTTGTCCTTAATACCCTTCATTGATAAGACTTTACACCTAACAGAACCTGATTTTTAGGCTTTATTAACCATCCCCAACAATTCTGGGATTAGATTGATGGGACAAATGTCAGTCCTGGAAAAATTGACCCTACACGTGGACGAGGGACAACAAACGTAGGCTAGTATAAAAGGAAAGGTAAACTAATTAGAAAAGGGCCCCCATCTCACTTCCTGAAAAAAAAACTCCAGGGATGAGAATGCCCGGATAATATATGTACACCACCACGAAAAACCCCCCGCCGGGTAACCGGAGAAAAACATTAGTGCTCCTCGGACCTGATCCGAGGAGTCCAATCCCTCGAGTTATAAAGCTGTGGGGCTTGGATATCCAGGCTGAAGCCTTTTCTTATCTGAGTTCCTTAAAATCTAGTTTGGACCAACGCCCTGTGACCAAATGCTAGCCTTTCAAGCCCACTCTCTACAAATTTTATTGTGAGGGCTCCTTCACGCGCGAGCCCAACGTCATTGTTGGGCCGTTTGAGAATCGTGTCCCTACAATTGGCGCCGTCTGTGGGAAAGGCTTGCGCGTTGGCACGGGTGGCGCATGAGTCAACTCTCTAGCAAGCAGAGATTTACAAGTTTTGGACAGAACCAAGGCCTTGTATGGTCCTCGGACCCAAGCCTATGGGGAAACCAAGTACAAAAAAGAAATCTTACAAGTTTTGGACAGAACCAAGGCCTTGTATGGTCCTCGGACCCAAGCCTATGGGGAAACCAAGTACAAAAAAGAAATCTTACAAGTTTTGAACAGAACCAAGGCCTTGTATGGTCCTCGGACCCAAGCCTATGGGGAAACCAAGTACAAAAAAGAAATCTTACGAGTTTTGGACAGAACCAAGGCCTTGTATGATCCTCGGACCCAAGCCTATGGGGAAACCAAGTACAAAAAAGAAATCTTACAAGTTTTGGACAGAACCAAGGCCTTGTATGGTCCTCGGACCCAAGCCTATGGGGAAACCAAGTACAAAAAAGAAATCTTACGAGTTTTGGACAGAACCAAGGCCTTGTATGGTCCTCGGACCCAAGCCTATGGGGAAACCAAGTACAAAAAAGAAATCTTACAAGTTTTGGACAGAACCAAGGCCTTGTATGGTCCTCGGACCCAAGCCTATGGGGAAACCAAGTACAAAAAAGAAATCTTACAAGTTTTGGATAGAACCAAGGACTTGTATGGTCCTCGGACCCAAGCCTATGGGGAAACCAAGTACAAAAAAAAGAAATCTTACAAGTTTTGGACAGAACCAAGGCCTTGTATGGTCCTCAGACCCAAGCCTATGGGGAAACCAAGTACAAAAAAGAAATCTTACAAGTTTTGGACAGAACCAAGGACTTGTATGGTCCTCGGACCCAAGCCTATGGGAAAACCAAGTACACAGAAGCACAATCGGAGTTCCCTGCTTCCCAGTCGACTGCTCGGATGGATTATTTAGAGATTATCAGCCTTGGACGGTATTCACGCGCTTATCACAGAATATTCAACTGTTATCCCGGTTAGTTTCCTAAGTTTGATTTACTATGAATTATCGATATAATGCCTGGTAGTATTAGTAAATTGGAGTTAGTTAGATTATGTTTCAAGCTATTTTGCTCTAAATATTCTTGAAGAAACACACACATAAGGCACACCCATTCACAAAGTAGTGTTGTCAAAGGAACAGTATTCAAAACAAGTAAAGAAATTTCCATTTTTACTAAAACAAAGAAATAGTACAGCGTACAATGAAAAGCTGGAATCAGTTTGTGTCAAAGCTCACTACATAACCAAAAAGAAAGGAAGATACAAGAGAATAAGATAAAGCCGAGGAAGTAGATCAGAGGAGAGGTTGGCTACAGCTCCAAGACCTTGTTCTTCCTCAATGCTTTCACATGCCCACAACTCAAACAGCAAAAGAGACCCAACTTGAGCCTAACACCGCTGAAGGAAAGGTGCAGGGAGTCGGAAGTTGAGGGGCTTTCTCTAAATATTTGCCTGCCACAAGGCAAAGGCGCTGATGGCGGAGAATCTTTCTTCTGACACACCAAAATTCTGGCATGAACAGAACCTGCTTCGGATTTTGACTAAAAGAGGGAGAGACACCCTTTCCCCTCGATCGAAATGGAGTATTCCCCTGAATTTATGCTTCCTGTGCCCATACCTTACTATTTTGAGCCTCATGAGGACACGGCGCTTCTGTGGCGGAGAGAGTTCTTCCTTCCCAACCTTCGCCTCAAACATGTTGTGTTAAGGGAGGACAGCACTGAATATAGGAATTGTGGTTTGGGAGGAAACTGAAGGAGCTGTGTGTATATAAAGCAACTCTTTCTCCCTCCTATTTATTTGAAAAGACAAGGTGGTGGCAGTCAACTCACGCAGCGTCCCAAGGAACGCTACAGACAAAATGGCTCTGGCCCAACTTCCAACGTCAACTGCAACCACAAGATTAAAGGAGCCTCGTAAAGGCGCACCTCGAACACTGGGACATCAGAAAGTGCCCGTGGCCAGAGATTGCATAAATACCTCTTAATTCGTGGGCCTAGTGAATTCGCGGCCCGGGCCCGTTCTGCATAAGGGCCCAAGGACTATGGCCCACGCCGAGGAATAGCTGCTGCCGAGGGCAACCTCCTGCTCGGCGCCTCGTGATATACCTGAAGAAAGGGAGAAATTGAACTCAAAAAGTTTTGGACAGAACCAAGGCATTGCATGGTCCTCGGACTCAAGCCTATGGGAAAACCAAGTACTCTAAAAAGTTTTGGACAGAATCAAGGCATTGCATGGTCCTCGGACTCAAGCCTATGGGGAAACCAAGTACTCCAAAAAGTTTTGGACAGAACCAAGGCATTGCATGGTCCTCGGACTCAAGCCTATGGGGAAACCAACTACTCTGACGGGAAAGTCCTCGGCTCAAATACTGTAAAATGTTAAGGCCAGTATGTTAAGATGGCAAAATGACCCCCTATTCAATAGCCTAAGGAAACTGTTCGTTTTGCAGATGACATGTCCTCGGATAGTTATTCCTTACACCGTATCGAATACTCAGTCCTCGTCTTGGCTAATTTTGAGGTAAGTGTCATCCCTCCCTGGTCGGCATTGCTATGTCAAGTAATTCTGTTAAAGTTATGGTGGCATCTTTTTATTAGCAAAAATTTTGGCCTTAGTTGTCATTGATTCGAATGCTATACTATTGTGCCGAGCAGTGTTTGCAAATTTATTAAAACATATAAACAGAACATGCGAAGTAGAATAACAATAACTTTTATTAATATGAAAAATTATTACAACGTACAAAGAAGGGCTTAAACAAGCCTATACAAAAAAAAAAAATGAATTGCTAAAGCAACAATAGCATCCGCAATACAGATCAGTAAACGGTCAGGTGTCTTTTAAACTCGCCTTCAAAGTCTCTCCAATCTCTGCCTCAATACTGCTCATATCAGGAGAAGAACCTTCTTTAGAAAAAGATGAAGGAGAAGGAAGAAGAATTGGAACACATGGAAGCACTTCAGCAAGCTCTTGTCAGCAAGGAGCGCAAAGGAAAAAGAAGATGGAGGACATGAGCAGAAGATGGAGGAGATGAATGAAGAAGATGGAGGACATGAGTAAGAAGGAGGAGAAGAAGAGAGAAGAGATGAAAAGAAAGAGAAAGGAGCAAAAGAGGGAAAAGGAAAAGCACCAGGATGGATCTGGTGGTGGAAAGATGAAGAAGGAGAGGCAAAGGGGGGCGCCAGTGAACGAAGAGAGGAAGAAGCAGGGGCACTTGGTCCCTGCCCCACTCCTGACTCCTGACACGCTGGCGCCATGTTAGATATGCTCGTGAAAGAGCGGATGGTGGTGATAATGGACGTTTTTGACTCAGTCACACCGAAAGTGAGATGTGGCGAGTTCCTGCTTCGGATTTTGGCTAAAAGGAAGGAGAGACAAATCTTGAGTCTCCGCCATCGTTGCCCTAACCGAGCCATCTCAAGCTTTATTAGGACATGACGTTTCTGGGAAAGGAATGGTTTATTCATGGCTGACTACTATGGTGAACGTATTATTGGATAGGGTATAACTAAAGGGAAGAAGTGAACTCTGGGAAAAGCCTGGGGGATTCAGATATGAGGGAATCACCTTTTGTCTTCTCTCTTTATATAAGGGACAAAGAAAAGGGTGCATAACACGTTCAGATCCCCAGGAAAACCTACGAATAAGAATGCACTGTTTCGTTCTCCCACACCATCAATAACCGTCAAATCTGGGAGGTCTCGTAAAGGGAGGATATTAAAGACGCGCCTTGAATACCCAAATGACATAAGGGCAACGTGCGCAAATTAAGGGGAACAGCTCGTAGACCGGTACATTCCTTGGGCAAGTGAAGAGTTACCCGTGTCCTTCAAGGGCTGAAATGAATGAGCCACAATAAAGGCTCAGCATTACCAAAACCCACCTTTCCAACCAAGATGTTGGACAGCAGGGTTTTGAGGGGCTATTGTGGGGCCCGATAGTTTATAGGCCAGGCCCACCTGCTCGTGGGAAGCCCGCAAGCCCAAGCTGAAAAAAGTTATGGCCCAAGCTTAAAAGTATAAAGCCAAGGATGGTCCAGATTTGCAGTCGAGGACGGTTTAGTCCTCGGCAAGCCTAAAGCTCCCTTGACAAAAAGGGTAAAAGAGAGCTATAAGAACAAATCTGTAAGATGATCTAAAATATCTCAGGGAAGTTGTCCTTAATACCCTTCATTGATAAGACTTTACACCTAACAGAACTTGATTTTTAGGCTTTATTAACCATCCCCAACAATTCTGGGATTAGATTGATGGGACAAATGTCAGTCCTGGAAAAATTGACCCTACACGTGGACGAGGGACAACAAACGTAGGCTAGTATAAAAGGAAAGGTAAACTAATTAGAAAAGGGCCCCCATCTCACTTCCTGAAAAAAAAACTCCAGGGATGAGAATGCCCGGATAATATATGTACACCACCACGAAAAACCCCCCGCCGGGTAACCGGAGAAAAACATTAGTGCTCCTCGAACCTGATCCGAGGAGTCCAATCCCTCGAGTTATAAAGCTGTGGGGCTTGGATATCCAGGCTGAAGCCTTTTCTTATCTGAGTTCCTTAAAATCCGGTTTGGACCAACACCCTGTGACCAAACGCTAACCTTTCAAGCCCACTCTCTACAAATTTTATTGTGAGGGCTCCTTCACGCGCGAGCCCAACGTCATTGTTGGGCCGTTTGAGAATCGTGTCCCTACAATTATTATAATTATTATTAATTTTTTTGAGTTATGTTTACTAATTACGATTCGGCATTTGGTCCATTTCAATCCAATTTGATCTATTACAGTCTAGTTTGGTCCAATTCATTCTAGTTCAGTCCATAATGATCCAGTTCAATCCATTTCGGTGTACTTAAAAATAGGAAAAAAAAAAAGGTTTGGGTTGGGAGTACTATATTGCTATCAATTATTTGAGTAATATTTATTGTAACTATATGATCAATTTTGATTATCATGACAATCTTCTTAAGAGAATAAAAAATTTGAATAATATATTTGAAACTTACAAATTTTAGTTATACAAAAAGAAATTAGGAAAATATAATGCATAATAACAATAGTTAGTAAAATATGGACAACTTAAAAAAATAATATCAATCAAAAACACCATAAATGACAAAATTATATATTTGTAAAAATAGAGAAATATAAATTACTTTTAGAATTTGTTTAATTTTTAGGGAGAACAAATTATCTACAATAAAATTTAGATAATAAGTTATATATTATACCACATTTAAAAACAACTATATATTTCCATGTATCGCGTGTGTTTGCGACTAATTATTATAAAACTCCAAAAGAGAAAAAAAAAACTATTACTTATGGTATAAAAATTAAGAAGGTAAAAATCGTAATACAAGTTTTTATATTTCCAATATATAAATATATCTAGACCCACCTTGTTTATTTTTAATAGAATTGTACTCTTCACTCCATAAACATTTTCAAACTATTGTCTCTTGTGCAGAGTAAGGCAGAATACATAGCTGAAATTTTACTTGGTGTTTTTATGGAGGGACTTCTAGCCAAGTTGAGATCAATTTTTGTAGAGCAACACATTAGTATTGAGTTGGGTTTCAAGGAAGGGCTAACAGACCTTTTTAGCTTGTTAACCAAAATTCAACTTGTGTTAAATGGTGTTGAGAAAAGACAAGCAAGTGATGAGTTTCTGAGGAGTTGGTTAGAAGAGCTTAGACGTGTTGCTTATGACATTGATGATGTGCTAGACGAGTTTGGCTATAACATCCTTCAGCAAAAGGTACTAAACTACTCTTCATCCTCTAATGAAATTATCAATATGGCAAACGAAATTAAGACTATCTGCAAATCATTAAATAGACTTAAAGGTGACATTGCTAGTTATGAATTTCGAGCAGAGTTTGAGAATTCGATTCCTGAGATTAGCTTTAACATGGAGATAGACTCCTTCCTCGATGATTCAAAAGTTAACCAAAATGTTAGAAATAACATTGTTGAAGCAACCTATTGTGATAGAGTGACAGAAATCACAAAGACTTTTACTCAATATGAATTAACAGAATATGAATGTTGGCTCAAATTCAAGAAAAGAGCATCTGCAAATGAAAGACTTTTAGCTCTAGATTTGGAGAAAATTGGAAAGGAGATTGTTAAAAAATGTAAAAGGGTTCCATGGGCTGCAGAATTTTTAGGGAGAATAATGTACTTTATACATGATAAAGGTGAATGGCTATCAATTCAAAATAATAAAAATTGGGATTTACTGGACGATAGAAATAATGGAGTGTTTCACATATTAAAGTTAGGTTATGATCATCTTCGAACACCATCTTTGAAACGATATTTCGCATACTGTGCAATTTTCCCTAAAGATTATAACATGAAAAAGGATGAAGTAATTCAGTATTGGATGGCTGAAGGGTTCCTTGAACCATCAAAAGAAGGTAATACAGTGATGGAAGATATTGGTAACACGTATTTCAATATTTTGTTGGCTACTTCCTTTTTCCAAAATGCTAGAAAGGATGCCTGTGGTGATATCATTAGTTGCAAAATGAATAATTTGGTGCATGATTTTGCCATTTCAATTTCAAAATTTGAAATTCTAATTTTGGAGGGAGATTCTATGGATAATGTTAGTAAAGTACAACCTTTATTTGTTCGATCTGATGGCAAAACAAGACCAAGAACTTCATTTAGTGGAGATAGTTCCATAAAAATGCGCACATTAATTTCAGAAAATCTAAACTTTGATGACATCTTATCAAATTTTAAATGCTTACGTGTTTTAAAATTATCCGGGCATAGTATAATAAGGTTGCCAAATTCAATTGAGCAGTTGATAAATTTGAGGCTTCTTCACATCTTGCACACTGAAATTGAGGAATTTCCAAAATCCATTACCAAACTCTACAATTTGCAAACTTTAAGAATCGAAGATTGCCCTAAACTCATGAAGCTTTCGGAAGACCTATGCAATTTGATTAACTTGAGACATATTAGTATTAATATTGGTCTTTTGATAAAGTCATGGTACAGAGATAGTCTACTAAAAAATATGGGACGGTTGACTTGCCTTCAAACATTGAATTCTTTTAGTGTGGGTCGAGATGAAGGTTATAGGATTAAAGAAATGGGACCCTTAAAGAATCTCAGAGGAGAAATAAACATATACAATTTAGAGACGGTGAAAGATGAGGAAGAAGCCAAAAGTGCAAAATTAAAAGAAAAGGAAATATTCAAGTTGGGATTATTTTGGAGTCGTTTTCATGGACAATTGGATAGGTATGATAAAGATGAAAAGGTGTTGGAAGGCCTCCATCCTCACCCAAATTTGAAAAGCTTAACAATCGCATGGTATGGAGGAAAGAAATTCCCCTCTTGGGTTAATGATTTGTCGCTATTTCACAATCTGATTCATATCATATTGAATTCGTGTGAGGAATGTGAAGAAGTTCCCACTCTCGGGCATTTACCCTGTCTTAGGGTTCTTGAAATAGAAGGCATGGGGAAGGTAAGAAGTATAGGAAGTGAGTTTTACGGTAACAGTGATGGGAGTTATAGAAATGCTACTACATTATTTCCGGCATTGAGAATACTCAAATTGGAGTACATGAGTTTACTCTAGAAGAGTGGAAGGATGCAGGTGAGGTGTTGTCGGTGTTTCCTTGCCTTGAGGAGTTGACCATACGATACTGTGAGAAACTGAGATATTTGCCAGACTCACTGCATACCTGCATTTCCCTTTGGGATTTGGTAGTAGTGCGTTGTACTAACCTGAGGTATTTGCCAAGTGTCCCGTCAGTTATTCGACACTTGGAGATAATAGGGTGTGATATTGATGAACTACCCATGAAGCTACAATTCTGTACATCTCTTCAATATTTGAAGATTGAGAAATGTCTGAATCTGAAATTTATTCCAGAATCACTGCACACCTGCCAGAAGTTTTTAGTACAGGATTCTCCTGAGCTGAGGTATTTGCCAGGTGTCCCGTCAGGTATTCAACACTTGGAGATAATAAGGTGTGGTATTAATGAACTACCCAGTGGGCTACAATCCTGTGCATCTCTTCAGTATTTGGAGATTAGGAAATGTCAAAATCTGAAATCAATTCCAGATTTAGGAGAAGTATTTCATTCTCTTATTAATTTAAAAATTAGCAACTGTCCTGATCTAAGACTGAAGCTTTTGCGAGAAGGCCGCTTAAAGACTTTGGTAATCGGTGGGTTTATTGAAGAGTTGGATGCTTTCCCAAGTCTGCGTTATCCTTTCATTCAATACTCACACGCGTCCCTCAAAAAGCTAATATTGCGTGGGAGGCCTACGCTCAACTCTCTCCCGAACGAAATTCAACTTTTCACTGCCCTTGAAGAGCTGCGGATACAGAACTTTAACGGAATGGAAGCTTTGCCTGATTGGCTAGGCAATCTTTCTTGTCTTCAAAAGCTGTCTCTTGACTATTGCAAAAAGCTGATGTATCTTCCCATTCTACACCTCACCAATTTAAAACATCTGCACATTGATAATTGCCGCAATTTAGAGAAAAGATGGGCAGAAGGGAGCGGCGTTGAGTGGTCCCAGATTGCCCATATTCCAAACATCAAAATCAATGGTAAATACATCCAAGGGAAGAATTCTGAGGACTTTGATAGCTTTTACGACGCTGATGAAGAATTTGACGTCATTGACGACTCTGATAGCTTTTACTACAAGTATATTCCATTCCCTACTGGCCCCCAATTTATTTATGTAATTTTTTATTTTTAGAAGGGCTATTCTTAAATTTCACATCTTAATATTTTTGATTAATTATTAAATATATATATATATATATATATTTTAGATTAATGCTTCTTGAATTAATTAATACTCTGATTACTGGAATGTTGCAAAAAATCTGATCTCAGCCAATGCTCATAAAATTTGTTAGATTAATCCATTCATGATAACATACATGCTCATTCTGTTTCTCAGCATTTCTTTTAACCTTCACTTATTGGTGTCAAATTGATTATGTCCATTGATGAAAGCATACTAATTCTTTTCAATTTCATGAGCTGGAATTCTAATAATACATGGAGCAGTTCTTATTTTTAGGTCTTTGTAAAAGTTGGAAATAGATTTTGTTAATTTGGGCTGCTGGGTCATAATTCCAATGTTTATTTGAGTGAATTTATTGTGGGAAAGTGGAGTTGGGTTGCATAAGAATGAGATTAGACATTGGGTGGGAGTAGGTCTTGCTTATTTTTGTTTTCATCTTTGGGTTGGAAGGTCAATTTTACTGGTCCATGAAGTTATGTGATCCCCAGTTCTACTAGTGGAAGCAAAACTTAAATTTCTTAATAAAGTTTAATACAGCACTGAAGGTGTTGATGGTTCTAATATATTTATATGTCGGTTTTAGCTTCTGAAGGTTTCTAACACCTTTTAATTTTTTTGGCTAAATCATGAAGCTGGCAAGAAGATTCCATCTTGGAAAATAACCAACTCAATGACAACTGGTGCGAAGGTACTTCAGGTTTGGAAAATAACCAACTCGATGACAACTGATGCCAAGGTACTTCAGGTCTGCTTTCACTTTACCATTTCTGATACATGCATATAACTTACTTCTTAATTAATTGGTGCTTTACGAGATCCAATTCAGTTAATATATATTTGTACAGTGACTGGGTTCTGTACCCATTGTGCCTATCTGCATAAAAAAAATTGTTAGTCTATGTAAAGGTGTGCATGTCAACTCCATATATGTGTTCATATGTCACCAAGACAATGTGTAGAGTTAGATTGAGTAGTCAGATCATAGAATTATGGTTTGACACTCTTTGACATGAAAGTCATTCTGTGCATCAGGTATTACTATAGCTTAACCTGAACAAATGTCCTTTGCTTTCACTCTTTTAATTGCTCATGTATATATTAAACTAATTGCTAGGAGCATGGGATGTTAAAAAACTAACAACATGTGTACACTAGGGACAGCATATCTATTGTGTTCAGCCAGAGGAAAAATTAATTTACTTATGGAGTTTTAATCTAGCCGCAAGCTAATGGAAGCTTATAAGATTTGGCAAGTTTTCTCAAATCATCTCTTATGTCTGAATAATTAGAGTACTAATTCAATCTGATAAGTATATCATTCATGCCAAAAAAGTTTAACAATTTTCAGATCTTAATGGTCAAAAGTTTAAAATAATCTCTATTGTTTTGTGTGGTGGGTGAAGATGACACACCATTAGCACCAGCTGCAGTGGTTGAAGTTGCATGCTGCCTTTTCTATGATTTTCATGTCCCTTTACTGGTTGATTTACACCCGGGTATCACCTGCAAGGTTTCTCTGTTAATTATTCAGAATCTATAAGCAAATAATTAAAGATAACAACAAATTATAAAAAATAAAATAAAATAAAAAATTGAGAGAAGAGAGAATGAGAGAGTGAATACAATATTTGCAACACTTTGAAACCTTGAGTAAAAGACTATGAAGCCTTTTCTTAAGTCCATTAAACCCTCATAATATTAGATTCAATTAAGGTTTTCCATCTATTTTGGTGTTTTCTTCCTGTAAGCTTTACATTATTTTCATTCCCAACAGGTGACCATTCTGATTGCTCTAGATCATGCAATTGTTTGGAGGATAGATCCCACTCACTTGCATATATGGTGATGGACCAATATCTATAAACTGATCACGTTCTTGATACATTCTGACAACTTCCATAGTGATTTAGAAAAGGCAAGATGCAATAAATGTTAATATCTCACTGAAGTGCCTGGTTATGCTTAACTTTGCTAGTTTCTTAATTATTTTATATTTATTTTATTTTAACAAATGGGTAAGTTGTGATTCTTGTGAATGAGTTGGATGTTATTGGTTAATGAGGATGCTAACCAAAAACGGATCACATAGATTCAGGTTCTACTTGGTTTAATATTTATTTTTTGAAACTATAGACAATTAATGACCTCTTAAGTCCTGTGATGAAACCTTTGGTGCCATTCATCACAGATGAAACCTTTTGTCAATCTTAGTTAGTCCCCACAAGAGATAAAAGGAGCTTTGGAGATTGAGGACTCTATTTGGATCTTCCATGATTGTTTTGGGCATACTTTTGAAATAGGCAATCAAACTTCAAGTTGACTCCTATTTCTTCATTCCTCTATTCTGTTTTCCCAAGACTCTTTACTTCATGACATAACTGTATTCATGTCATGTGTAGGCAAATGCAATTGAGACAATATGCCTATTGTTTCCAGCTGGTGGAACAATTGATTATAATTGCAAGCTGATGAGCAGAGGAGGAATGTATATACTTATTATTGAGAGAGCAATCTTCAAGGACAGGAAGCTGGGGTTGGGCTGATAATCAGAGTTGCACAGGGACTACTTATAGCTGTGATGAGTAAGAGAATTTTGTGTATGAATCCAACGAAATCGAGGTGATTGTTGCTGACTACTGACAGAGAGTTTTGCAAACTATCAAATATATGAAGGTACATATGATCTGTTTGCATCTGGGAAAATAATCAACTCGATTCAACTGATGGCAAGGTACATATGATCTGTTTTTTCTTTACCATTTGGGATTTGTGTATATAATTTACTTCAAACTGTATTTATATATAGTCAGTGTGTTCTGTAGCCAACGTGCATATCTACATGAACAAAATTTTTAGTCCATGTAAAGTTGTGCATGTGAACTCCAGATGTGTGTTCATATGTCACCAAAACAATGTATAGATTGAGTACAGTTGGATTGATGAATTGTAGTTTTACAATTTTTGATTTGAAAGTCATTCTGTGTGTCTAGTATTGTTATTGCTTAGCTTGAACAGTGTGAAATGTCCTTTGCTTTGACGCTTTTATTTGCTGACATGGATATGAAAAACTAATTGCTAGGACCCTAGGATGTTAAAAAGCTAAGAACACATGGATTCTCATTGTTGAAAGAATTAAAAGATTATTCAATCAGTTAAATATGTTGCCTTGATATGCAGGCATGGGGTACAACATATCTATTGTGTTTAGCTGGAGGAAAAATTTATTCATGGAGCTTTAATACACTGCTAAGAAAACGGAAGAGAAGAATATCCGTCACTGCCCCAAATTAAAGGAAAGATGTGCAAAGGGGAGCGGTGCAGAGTGGGTGGTCTAGGATTTCCTTCCCACATTCCAAATATCATTTTTTGTTGAATTTATCAAAGAAGAAGCAGTTTGAAGATCGTATACATTATTAAGATGGATGACCGGTAAGTTCTCTCACCTCACCCTCCTTTCTTTTCTAATACTCTCCTTAACAACAACATAAGAGTGTTTTTTTTAATTGCTCCCAATTCCTTCATTTCTCCTTTAATCAATAAAAAAGTTGCCATTAAGTGCAGACACTAGGGATAGCATATCTATTGTATTTAGCCAGAGGAAAAATGAATTAACTTATGGACTTTTAATCTAGCCACAAGCTATGGGAAGTTTATGAGAATTGTTAAGTTTCTGTAATCTTCGCTTGTCTTCAAATATATGAAGTACTAATTCAATCCAATAAGTATACCATTTATGCCAATTATCCCCTCTTCCCTTTCACTTTTCCTACAATAGCATCTATTTCATCTTGGTATTCTGATGATATTCTAATACTATTCACGTGTTGATGTCATTGTATCAATGTTGTAAGTGACAGGTAGCACTTGACATTTCTTCTAATGTAAAAAGCCACCAGAATTCCTTATTTATCAGAGGATTTTTTTTCCAATGTCAAGGATACTTCACACACCACCCATTTTGGAGCCTAATCTTCTTTTGGCTGTCAGAGCTGTTTGGCCAGCTTTGACACCTATATGTGCTTAGTTGGAGGCATTAAATTCTGACGATGTTGGAGCCTCTGCATATGTTCTGTGGTAACTTTTCGTCTTTGTAAGAACTGAAGTTCTGGAACAAGAACTGCTACTACCTACCAACAATGCAGGAGGTGCCCTCACTTTCTATGGAAAGCTAAATGGAAGATTCCTGGAGTGGTTGTCAAAGCTGGATGCTTTGTTTCTTACTGTTTGCTAGAGTTCCATTGGTAGAAGATTGGTCATACTCCAAGAATCACAGTGGGGAAATTTAAATTGGTTCCAATGCAATTGACTTAGTGAAATTTGTAAGTTCTCTCATTAACACCTTCTTCTCTTTTGATTTCTCTCTTCCAACAAAATCTATTGTCAATTCTAATTTTTGGTTCTTTTATACTTTCAATGTTGTATACAAGTTTCTAAATTTGTTGTTCATGTACTATTTCCATATTTGGTTATCCATCTGTAAACACGAAATCTCTACACCTTCATTTTCCAATTAGCAATATCACTTCAATTTTATTTCCAACTTGTTTCCAATGTAGTGCAACAAATTTTTCTGGGTAGTGAATGTAGGCCCTAAGATATATATATATATATATACTCTTTTTTTTTCAATCAATTTATTTATTTATTTATTTGTTTTGGTTAGTTCTTATTAAAAAAAAAGAAGGTTAGTTTTACATATAAATTTCTGGTCTACTTTTTTTTTTTGGAGAATCCTGGTCTACTTCTTACTATTGCATTTTCCCTATAAGTTTTGACTTGTCAGTTTTCTAATAATTAATGTGCTTTATTTGTACAAATTTCAAGTCATTTCTATAGTATCACTTTGACCCTTACTGTGTTAATGTCAAGAATTTTTTTGAATTTTTTTTTTCAAACTTTAGACTAATTGATTGCATCAATTATTTATTTTACCCCAATCAGAGTTGTGCATAAACTTAAAATTCCTGTATATTGTACCCCATAAGGAAGCATCTTGAGACTCAATTCAAATTGAACCAGACAATGATTGCATTTTGTTTTTCTGAGATCAATTTATGACCAAGATACAACATAGTACCAGTAATTAGAATACTTGAAGATTGCACTGAAAATATATTGATTTTATTGTCTTGGGTTCTCTCTCTCTCTACTAAAAATTTTTGGTTGTAGGTCATATGAAACTATATCATATACTTGTTTTTAAGTTTTTACCAGAATACATAGTTGACAACACTTCTGACAAAGCATTAGGTGAGGCCAAGGATTTTCTTGTGCATAGGCCATAGTTTCTTCCATTCTCTATATAACTAGCAATATATATTTTCCTTCCTTAATATACAGATTCTTGATAATTCTTCTGCCTTTCAAATCCTATGTTATTTGTTACGGTTTCCTAACATAAGACTTTCATGCAAATGACTTCAACAGCTTTCGGGATTATGAGGTAGAGATCTATATATAGTCTTTTTACTTGTTGGTTGTCATTAAATTCATTTATACACATCTCTATTAGGAAATTTAAAAGTACCATATTCAGTTAAGGTTTTCACGTACTATTGTGTGGTTTTCTTCTTGTAACCTTGACATGATTGTCTTACCCAACAGGTGACCATTCTGGTTGCTCTAGGTCATGCAAATAGTTGTAGGATTGTTCTCAATACCTTAGATATAAGATAATGGGCCTTTTCCCTAGAAACACTAAATGTCTGTTATTTGATAGTTTTAATACTTTTGGTTGAGAATTTGGTTTTGTAATACCTATCAAAAAAGTTACTATTTTTAGTACTAATATAAGTAGTTCAAGCTACCACCGTGCTGATACATTTTGATGACTTCCATAACGATTTAGAAAAGGAAAAATGCATCATATGCTCCAATATTGTTGTTTCTTGATCCTTTTTACACGGCGGATTAGTAAGGAAGTTGCCCCCGAAACTGGATAAATGCATGACTCTGATAGTTTCTTAATTTTTTTGGATATGAACAAATGGGTAAGCTGTGATTCTTGTGAATGAGTTGGATGTCATTGGTTGTTGAGGATGCTTACCAAAAAAAGATCACATAATTTCTACTTTTTTGTGGTTGATCACATAAGTTATACGCACAACATGCGTAAAGCTTTTTGAGTCATTAGACAATTGATGATGAACCATGTCTTGCTATGACCTCTCATAATCTTTGCTGCTGTAAATTGCAGCTTAAACTTTTTGTCAATTGTCATTAGTCCCTTGCAAGAGATAAAAGGAGCCTTTGGAGATTGAGGAGTCTATTCGGATCTTCTCCAGATTGTTTTGAACATTCTTTTTTCCCTACTTATAATTATATTGTTGTCATCTTTACGCACTTGAGACAATTTGTCAAAGTGTGTGCATGTACAGATATATAAATGATAGCAGATATTATCTAGCAAGTAGAAGTTGTGATTAGAGCTTTGAATATTTGTTCACTGTGATGCACTTGAACGTCTTCATCACACTTGAATTTCTCACCAACAACGCATAATTAAAATCTTTCACATGGGAAAAATTCTTTTGTAATATAATGAAAAGTGAAAGAATCATTCTCATTAGTCAATATCGTATTGATGGTGAAAAATAGGCTGTTATAAATGTGGATGGACTAATCTTTTATCTCCTCTTCATCTACTTGAACACACTACGCTAACGTATTTGAAAATCACATAACCTAATAGGGAGAATATTTTCCACAGTAAACTATAAATTTAGGATAAGCTGCAATATCTGCTTATGGTGTGAGTAGCTCATTGCATCACTACATTAAAATATCAGTGATCTTTCATTGTGTCAATTAGAGGTCATGTAGTTTAGCACAAACTGGTCAAAGATTGCTCATTTTCCCGTTATTAAGATAATTATTTGATACATCCTACTCTAAGGTCAAATAATTTAAAACTAGTATGTTCTCTCAAACCTCCTTCTGTCTAGTGTCTGCTGTTTCACTATGAATTCGTCTAACTGCTCATGATTTGTTCTCTGCTGTGCTTTCTCTTTTTTGCCCTATATATATTGCCATATTCTTTGGTTAATGATCTCTGAAGAGTTTTATGTCAAACCTATAATCCATATATGTGTTCATATATCACCAAAACAGTTAGATCAATGAATTG
This sequence comes from Quercus robur, assembly GCF_932294415.1. Taxonomy (NCBI): domain Eukaryota; kingdom Viridiplantae; phylum Streptophyta; class Magnoliopsida; order Fagales; family Fagaceae; genus Quercus; species Quercus robur. The sequence continues at coordinate 2,843,165 of NC_065543.1, read as the reverse complement.
TAGTTTGACACTATTTAATATGAAAGTCATTTCTGTGCATTATATTAGTTATTATACTCCCTATGTGTGTTATTATACTTAGCTTGAATAGTGTGAAATGTCCTTTGCTTTGACACTTTTAGTTGCTGACATGGATTTAACGAACTAGAAGCTTGGGATGTTAAAAAGCTAACAAAACTAACAACACATGGATTCTCATTATTCAAAGAACTAAAAATTTATTAATCAGTTAAATATGTTACCTCAATATGCAGGCACTGGCATATCTGATGTGTTCAGCTGGAGGAAACATTTATTCATGGAGCTTTTAACCCACCCTGAATCCAACCGAAGAGCTAAATATCCTTTCATTGCTCCAAATTAATTGAAAGATGTGTGCAAAAGCATGTGGTGCAGAGTGGTCTAGGATTTCCCACATTCCAAATATCTATTTTAATGAATGTATTAAACAAGAAGCTGTCTGAAGATCATGTACATTATTAAGATGGATGACCAGTAAGTTTCAGACAATTAAAATCTCTGACATGGTAGAAGTTCTTTTGTAATATAAAAGGAAATGGAAAAGAATCCGTCTTCTTTTTGGTCAATCGTATGTCAATGGTGAAAATTAGGCTATTATATATGTGGATGGACTCTACCCTAACATATTTGAGAATGTCTTTGACAGTAAGTGGAATGCCACCTATTGCTCTTACATGATCTGCACATTTGCAAGAAGCCGCAATATCTACTTATGGTGTAATTGGGTCATTGCAATATCTACTTATGGTGTAAGTGGCTCATTGCGTTACTAAATTACAAATACCTATGATCTTTCATTGTCCCAATTAGAGGCCATGTAGTTTAGCACAAAAGGTTCTAAGATTGCCCGTGTTCCTGTGATTAAGAAAAACCTTTGATACATTCGACATTCCTAAAGGGAAAAGAGTGTAATTTGTCCTTAATTTTTTTTTTTTTTTGGCTAAATATGCTCGCTTGGTTTGGGTTTCGTATAAAAGTATCAAATTTCATCCACATAGTGGAATGTTAAAAAATTATTTATCTTTTGAATAGTACACATGATTGTAGGATTAGCATATGAATGAAACTACCTTTGGTAATTGTTGAATTTTAAATAAAATATCTAAGAAAAAGAGGATATGAGAATGAATGAACTAAAATAAATATAAGTTATTTTGTGACATTACATCAAATTTGATACAACACTATCTTTTTTTTTTTGACCTAATGTGAAAAAAGAATAGAAAATTGATATAACACTTTATTTTTTAACTCTTAATGTGATGTGAGATATGACAAAATTACTATTGTAGGGCCCTTGGGCCCGTAAGTTCATTATTTATTCATATATTGGGCCTGTGGCCCAAGTCGAGAACGAGGATCTGCCTGAGGAGGAGATGTCTTCGTCAGAGGAGATTGCGCTGATGATTAAAAGGTGAGGTTTGGTCATAATGGCTCTGGGGAGTGTGCCGAGGATGAAAACTTTAGGTGAGGTTTGGTCATAATGGCTTTGGGGAGTGTGCCGAGGATGAAAACTTCCTCGGCCGAACTTGGCCGAGGTCCTGGAAGATGGATTGACAGTAAGGATGACAACCCTTGAAATTCAGTTGGGGTGGACAAGCACTACAGAGATATAAGATAAGGATGAGCCCCAAAAAAAATCTGGGGAGAAAGCTACTACCTCCGCATTAAGTGCACTACAGCTAATCCCCTGACCGCATTAATGTAGAAGTGATACTTAAACAGTGTATTTCAGCCTTACAGCTACTACCTGAAGACTTATGAGAAGTGCTAATGGGACAAGTATCAACCCGAACCATCTAGCATACAGGTGGAAGGTGGAAATGAAAAGGGAAAAGAGTATAAAAAAAGAAGGAGAAAAACAAGAAAGGGGATCGAAAAATTGAGAGAAGAAATACTATAGCAATCCACAATCAATCTTGTAACGTTATCTAAAAGCATTATATAAGAACTATTGTCCTTGGATTTCGCCGAGGACGTTCTTTCTTCATTTTATAGTTGTCCATATTTATCTTTTTGTCATCAAGCCTATCTAGATCGTTGTTTGACCAACTAAAGCCCAGTTTTCCAACCCATACCTCTACAAATTCATTGTTTTTGGGCTTTTTGGGCCTAAGTCCATCCACGTGCTGGGCTAGGAACTTAAGTCGGTTCATTACAACTATTATGTATAACCGTACAACCTTACTTATGCACGCCAAAAGTGAGGCTAACGGGCCAACCCTCACTTGGGCTCACAATCTATTTGTAACGTGGGCTTCGGATTTCCTACCTTGGGTAGTTCCTTGTACAGAGACCCAACGGAGCTGCCTTTCCCTCTTATTACTGCACAAGCTTAATTCTCACTTCTTCCACTGTTAGTCTCTTTTAGAACTTTTCCAATAACCCCCTTTTCTTCCTTAACTTCTCATATTTATAGCCAAAAATTAGTAAGGAGTTATGATTACTTTCATGGTTAGTAGGAAAGAAGGTCAAATGTCGTTAACCTTAAGTGGGTGTTTAGTTGGGAATGGGGTGTGGTAAGAGTGGCATTGGAACTGGTTCCCACCTAAGTTAAGCTGCTTGGCAGCAATATTCCCTACGGCACTGCCGGGCAACTGAGAAGAGGTAAACTCGAGCAGTTATCTTAATGTTCGGTAAGTCGTTCACTGGGCGTGGTCCGGGTGATGAAGCATGGTGCGTACTAATTAAGACCATTTGCTCAATGGACTTTAAGGTGGCATGAGACCTAGGCATATGGTCCTTGTGGACCTAGGGTCCGGGCCTTCGGCAAAAAGAGGTTGGCGTCATGGGCTGTGTTGTTGGGTCAGAGCCCAAGGCCCAATTGGGCCTGGGGGTTCGGGTGCCGTACATTACCATTTTAGTAGATGTACTTATTTTCTTTTTTATAATATATATTCAATTTAACTACTCTCTAAATCAAATTCAACTGCACACATACAACTATGCTTTAATCAAGAGGATGAGGTAATGGTATTATTTTTATATTCTACCATTATCCAGGTTGAAAAGATAGCAGATATGTATAAACACATATTTCATGAATACATGTCTTCTTTCCTTTCTTTTTTTTTTTTTAAATTTTTTGGGGAGAGGGGGTGGGAATACTCTTTACCTTTTTATGCTATATCATATTGTTGTAAGATCTACTGCACATTTCTTTCGTTTTTCAAATAATTTAAATTGTGTAGAAGAGATTATAAAAATAAAAAAATCTTACCCAATGTACAAAATTTTTACTTTTGCGTGATCTTGAGAAGATCATGGCAAACAACTTTATCTACTTTAAGCACACTGAACAATCTAACATTTCATTTTATAAGAGCACCCACAGTAGATGTGGGATATGTGCCAAATGCTAAATATTTGGCACATATCCCACACCAAATACAAAAATCAGCTCCCATCAGATGTGGTATATGTGCCAAAATTATACCATTTATGTCCGTACCATTGCAAATTTGCAATGGTACAGACAGATGTGGTAAAACCAAATAATGTTTTATATTTGGCTTTCTCTTTCCTCTCACTTCCGGTCTTGACTCTTGATTTCTTCCCTCTCTCTTCTCACATTAGACCCAAGCTTCCCTCAACAGCTCAACAGAGAAAGAACAAAACGAAAAAAATGACACTCCGATCGGATCCGAGGAGAAGCAAATCATCTTCATGGGCGAAGCCACTCCGATCGGATCATCGGCATCGTCATCGCCGTCGGAGGTGCAAGCGACATGGGCAAGGCCACTCTGATCATCGCCATCGTCATCGTCGTCAGAGGCACAAACGGCATAGGCGAGGCCATTCCGATCATCGTCACTTTGATCGGATCATCGCCACTGTCATCGTCGTCAGAGGCGCAAGCGGCATGGACGAGGCCACTCCGATCATCCACATCGTCATCGTCGTCGTCATCGCCATCGTCATTACCGCTCCAATCTCGCCAATCTCTCTCTCTCTTTTTTGGTGGTTGGTTGTTTTGATTGTTGGTGGTTGGCTGATTTTGGTTGATGGTGGTAGGTTGATCGGGTTGTGGGTGTGAGATTTGGGTTGATATTGGTGTTTGAGTTTGGGTTGATCGGGTTGGCTGATTTTGGTTGATCGGGTTTTGATTGTAGTGTTTTTTTTTTTTTTTTTGGTAGCAGTGGCTGATATTAGTGGTCGGTGGTTGATCTGTGGGGGTGGCCGGTGGTTGTGGGCTGTGGCTGTTGATTTGCGGTGTGGGTTGCTGTTGCTATTGCTGTTGTTGATGATAATGGGGGAGGGGATAATATATTATTTTAATGTGTAGTAAATATTATTTTAATGTATAGAATTGAATTATAAAACATCTGATAAATGAAATGTTGCAAAATGATATGGTAAAATAATAAAGTAGGCATTTGATGTGGTAAAATGGCATAATATTTGCATCAGCTGCTACGGATGCTCTAAGAAAATATTTTTGTTAAGTTAGACTTTTTTATAGTATTGCTTTGATTTTAAATGCTTCATAATAGCCAGTCTTGAACAAAAACAATGAATTAGAGATCCATACAAATGCATCCATACATTTTCACCTTATCCAATTGATACAAGGAAAAGAGTTGACTTTTTGTACTTTGAAAAAAAATTATATATAATAATTTAAAATTTTATATTTATCTATCTTTAAAAAAGATTTGTGACCGCTCTAAATTTTTTTTATAAAAAAAAAACTCTATATTTTAGTACATTTCCAACAAAAAGAAAAAGGCAAAAAAAAAAAAATTATGAACTAAAATCTGAAAAAAAAATTATAATAATAGCAAGCCCAAATGCCAAATAAAAACCCAACAGAAAAAAAAAAAAAAAAAAAAAATCCTCACTTGCTACTCAAGACAGATTTTCAAATCAACAAATATATTAATAATAATAATAATAATAATAATAATAAAATTTCTATAAACTATATTAGGGTTTTCAGCAGTCAGCGACACAGCAACAGCAAAACCAGAGCAGGCGACGGCGACGGCGAGATAGGAAAATAAGAACTTCAGCCTTCAACGTGCCGCCGCCCCCGACCTCAGCCCCATCAACATCAAGGTATTTCAGTTCTCTCTGTTTTTCTCTCTATCTCATCACTGCTCTGACTGAGAGCAGCGCTCTCTCTCTCTTTTTCTCTATCTCATACTCATAGTCTAACTACTGATGACTTGTGTTGTGACTTAGACTTAGACAGGCTCTTATCTTTTGACAATATAAATTGGCTTTTCAGCTTTTGTCTTTTTGGGTAAGTGTATGTAAAATATAAAACTGTTGATTGGCTCTTGTCTCTTCCGTGGGGGTAGATGGGGTCATGGCATTGAATATTTGAATTGGGTTAGTAAGTGAACACTGAACAAGACATTACAAAAAGACAAAAAAAATTAAACCATGTTAGGCAGTGGGTTTAGCCGTGTTTGTTGGTTGTTGTTGTTGTCGGCAATATATGAATTTCTTAAGGGACTACCTTGGAAAAAAATTCTTGGAGGCATCTTCAATTTGTTTTCTACCTATCACAGTCAAACAATAAATTAAGGGCACCTTAATCAAATGTTGTATTAGCAATAAGAGTTTAAAATCATTTTGTTTACTTTTAACTCCAAAATGTTACAATGGGTTTACAAATTAACAATTCAGAAATACTAAATTTACCATCGTCGTTACTAGTTTTAATCTGGGTACATCACTAATATCACTTTTTTACCTAGCAATAACTTGCTAGTTAAGATTTGTTGTTTAGCAGTTATGAAAATGTTGTCGATATATCATTTTTCTTAACAATATACATACTATACACGTAAAAACATTAAATTGAAATGAATGAGTATAAGGATATCAAACAAGTCACAATTGCTACACTATTACTTCTCTTCTTCATCCTACCTCTTCTTCTTAGACGTTGTTACCTCTTCTCTTTCTCTTGGTGTCCACTTGCTGCATCTACCTGTTTGTATACTGATCCAGTAAGTTCACTCTTAACATGCCATTGATTTTATTTTTCTAGGCTAAATAAATAGTTTATTAAACACAACAATTAAAATAAGATGAAAATTTTAATTTGATATTTACCACTATTGAGAAAACAGACCAATTTGGAATGAGTATGGATCTATAATGTTTAAAGCGTGCTCTTAATTTCATTAAGTGAATAAAATAATTCTCAATTGTTTTAATATTTTATTTTATTTGAAGTTTGAACTCTCTCATATATATATATATATATATATATATATAATTGGGAGAGAGAGAGAGAGAAAAATAATTAATTTGATTCTCAAAAAGAAAAATTTTGTAATACTCCTTTATAGATCCTTTTTATTTTTTGCAAATAAATTTATATTTGATCTTGATATGATATTCTTTATGTATTTATTATAAGGAGAAATAAATATGGATAGAAAGAAAGATCAATTTTGGAAACATGTTGAGAAATTAGATTGTTGTTTAAATGTTTTCAAAATAGATTTTTGTTTAAAATATAAGTTTTGTGAACATAAGTTTGATGGAGGTGTTTCAAGGATTAAATCACATCTGGCTGAAGTTATTGATCATGATATCGTTATTTGTAAAAAGGCTACTAAAATTGTTCAAGAAGAAGCTTATCTTTCCCTCAAAAAAAAAAAAAAAAAAAAAAAAAAAAAAAAGAAGAAGAAACTTATCTAGCCTTTAAAATTTAGAGGGCGTACAAAAAGTTAAGGTGATTTTGATTTAATTATATTTATAGTATATGCATGAGCTATAGAGTATAAAGAGAAAAAGACATAACATAATTATATAATATTTTTAAAAATTTAGAAAAAGCTTTTTTTTTTTCATAAAAAAGCTTATTTTTATAATTCTATAGATCCATATCTTTTAAATTATTTTTTATTATTCTATAGATCCAAGTTTACTATCAATTTTTGAATCCTAATATTATATTCTTTATTTATTGTAAGGCAAAAGAAATATGGTTCGAAAGAAAGATCGATTTTGGGAGTATGTTGAAGAACTAAATGGTTGTTTCAAATGTAAATTCTGTGAGTGTAATTTTGCTGGGGGTGCTACAAGGATTAAAGCACACTTAGCTGGAGTTAAAGGTCACGATATTGATATTTGTAAAAAAGTACCTAAAAAAGTCCAAGAAGAAACTTCTCTAAATATTGGACAGCCTAACAAAAAACTTAAAGGTGCATCAACTTCAAGGGTTGAGGAGAGGAAAATCGGCTCAACTTCAATAATGAAGGATGACACATTAAGTGGACTCTTTAAAAAGGTGAGTGATGTTTGTAATCAATGATGTAAATATTTTATTGTTAGTTTATATTTTGCCACAATTTTGGTTGAGATAACTAATTCAATTAGTGATTTTAAATGTTTGAATCAAGTAAGACATTATACTAAATTTCATTAATGAATTTTTGTTATAAGAAGATATTGTGGGGGGGGGGGGGGGGGATGTCAAAAAGTCACGCTTGCACACACACTTTGACACAACTTAGACATGTGGCAAGCGGTGATTAGATTACTTTTCTCTAAGTTCCAATGGTGGACATATATGTAAGTGACATAATTTAATCACACATTGACAAATGTGTAAGTTGTGTTAAAGTGTGTGAGCAATTGTGTGTCCCTAGAAGAACATTAAGTAGTCTAGCCAATTTTATAATCTTTGTACAACCAATTTTTTTGACTACTAATTTTTTACAATTTAATAGTTACAATAGGGGAGAGGAGATTTGAACCCTGGATATCTCAATTAGAAACATAGTCGATGTCAACCGGTTGATCAACAAGACTCTTGGCACTTAGTCACTAACTACTAATTATTCTATGAAAAATTTAGAAGGGAAAATTTGTCATTTTAGTTTTTATCTAGCCTCACTTATATACTTTTATATCTAGACCTACCTATATATGGTTGTTTATTTCTCTCTCCCCCCTCCCCCTCCCCCTCCCCCTTTGGAGTCATATGGTTGTTTATTTATAATATAATTGCACTCTACAATCTACAGTCTACAAATCTTTCTATTATATTTTCTCTTATGCAGAGAAAGGAAGAATACAGAGCTGAAATTATACTAAATGTTGTTGTGGAGGGACTTTTAGCCAAGTTGAGATCAACTGTTATAGAGGACCATATTAGTCTAGAGCGGGGTTTCAAGGAGGGGCTAATGGACCTTCTTATCTTGTTAACCCAGATTCAACTTGTGTTAAATGATGTTGAGAAAAGACTAGTAAGTGATGAGTTTTTGAGGAGCTGGTCAGCAAAGCTTAGAGATGTAGCTTATGACATTGATGATGTGCTGGATGAGTTTGGCTATAAGATTCTTCAGCAGAAGGTACTAAGCTCCTATTTACTCTCCAATTGCATTGTATCCCCCCTCAATATGGCAGAAAATATTAAGACCATCAACGAATCATTAAATATACTTAAAGATGACATTGCTAGTTATGATCTTCAAGCAGAGTTTATTAAATCGATCCCTGAGATTAGCTTTAACATGGAGATAGACTCCTTCCTTGATGATTCAAAAGTTAATCAAAATGTTGGAAATAACATTGTTGAACCAACCTATTGTGATAGTGTGACTGGAATCATGGAGACTCTTCCCCAATATGAATTAACAGAATATGATTGTTGGTCCATATTCAAGAAAAGAGCATCTGCAAATGAAAGACTTTTAACTCTAGATTTGGAGAAAATTGGAAAGGAGATTGTTAAAAAATGTAAAACGATTCCATGGGCTGCAAGATTTTTAGGGGGAATAATGTACTTTATACATGATAAAGGTGAATGGCTATCAATTCAAAATAATAAAAATTGGGATTTATTGGATGATGATAATAATGGAGTGTGTCACATATTAAAGTTAGGCTATGATCATCTTCGAACACCATCTTTGAAACGATGTTTCGCATATTGTGCAATTTCCCCTAAAGATTATAACATGAAAAAGGACGAAGTAATTCAGCATTGGATGGCTGAAGGGTTCCTTGGACCATCTGAAGAAGCTAATATGATGATGGAGGATATTGGTAACATGTATTTCAATATTTTGTTGGCCACTTCCTTTTTCCAAAATGCTACAAAGGATGCCTATGGTGAGATTATTAGTTGCAAAATGCATGATTTGGTGCATGATTTTGCTATCTCAATTTCAAAATCTGAAATTCTAATTTTGGAGGAAGATTCTGTGGATAATGTTAGTAAAGTACAACCTTTATTTGTCCGACTTGATGGTGAAACAACACCAAGAACTTCATTTAGTGGAGATGGTTTCATAAAAATGCGCACATTGATTTCAGAAAATCTAGACTTTGATGACATGTTATCAAATTTTAAATGCTTACGTGTTTTAAAATTATTTGGGCATAATGTAATAGGGTTGCCAAATTCAATTGAGCAGTTAATACATTTGAGGCTTCTTCACATCTCACATACTAAAATTGAGGAATTACCAAAATCCATTACCAAACTCTACAATCTGCAAACTTTAAGAATTGAAGAATGCCCTAAACTCATGAAGCTTCCGGAAGACCTAAGCAATTTGATTAACTTGAGACATATTAATATCATTGGTTTGATGGGGTTATCGTACATGTATAGATTACACAAAAATATGAGGCGGTTGACTTGCCTTCAAACATTGCCATTTTTTGGTGTGGGTCGAGATGAAGGTTATCGGATCAAAGAATTGGGACCATTGAAGAATCTCAGAGGAGAAATAGGCATTTACAATCTAGGGTACGTGGAAGATGAGGAAGAAGCCAAAAGTGCAAAATTAACAGAAAAGGAAATATCCAACTTGGGATTATACTGGGAATATTCAAGAGCAGTGGACAGGTATGATAAAGATGAAAAGGTGTTGGAAGGCCTCCAGCCTCACCCAAATTTGAAAAGCTTGAGAATCGAATTCTACGGAGGAAAGAAATTCCCATCATGGGTTGGTTTGTCGCTATATCACAATTTGATTCATATCTATTTGAATCAGTGTACAAAATGTGAAGAATTTCCCACTCTGGGGCATTTACCCAGTCTTAGGGTTCTTGAGATATTTGGAATGTGGAAGGTAAGAAGTATAGGAAGTGAGTTTTACAGTTACAGTGAAGGGAGTTACAGAAATACTACTGCATTATTCCCGGCATTGAGAATACTCAAATTGCTTTTTATGAGTAGCTTAGAAGAGTGGAAGGATGCAGAGGAGTTGACAAGTGTAGGTGAGGTGTTGTTGGTGTTTCCTTGCCTTGAGGAGTTGATTATTAGAGGGTGTAATAAACTGAGAGATTTGCCAGATTCACTGCACACCTGCGTTTCCCTTCAGAAGTTGGTAGTACAGGATTGTCCTAAGCTGAGGTCATTGCCAGGTGTCCCGTCCATAACAACACTACCCAGTGTGGTACAATGTTATACATCGTCTGTTGAATATATGGAGAATGGGGATTGTCTGCCTTCTACTTCCTCCATTCACCCCTCCCTCCAAAAGCTCAAATTGTATGGGTCTGTCCTGTTCCTGGACCAAATTCAATACTTCAAAGCCCTTGAAATTCTGTGGATACAGGAATTTGGTGAAATGGTAGCTTTACCAGAGTGGCTGGGCAACCATTCCTCTCTTCAAGAGCTGTATATTGTGGATTGCAAGAACTTGGTGCATCTGCCCACTGAGGAAACCATGCGACGCCTCACCAAATTGAAAACGGTGATGATATATGGTTGCCCCAAATTAAACAATCAGATTGACCACAATCCATTTATTCAATTTCCCAATTTGTAAGTTTACATATACCTTATATCCTCTTCTGTTTGTAATGGGTGAGAGTATTAATACTTAATTGGACACCACTAAGAAAATGTATAAATGCTACAATTTTGGTTAATGATTCTTGAAATAAATAGTAGATATTAATATTACCAACCACTCTGTTAATACTTGAAAATTTCAATTTATGAAATTACTCTTTGCAGTCATTTGTCTTGCTGCTATTTAAATTTTGGTTTTTGCAAATCATCACAAGACTTAAAAAGTTGCTAAAAGCATAGTTTACTTGTACAATTTAGGTCAACCACATTTCGGTTGTTGAAATAGCTGACTCTATTACCAATTTGTCTTGCTGCGATTCAGTTTCTGTTTGCTAAGCTATTTTCTTTCTGCAATTTATTGAAAATTGAAATTTTCTGGAGATTGGGAAATTTGGAATATTGGATTTATCAATTTTTTCAAATTAAAATTTTTTTTTCTCTCAGCATTTCTTGTAACCTTCATATTTTGATATTGTAAGAGTTCATGGATCAGTTCTTTTGCTTAGGGCTGTCTAAAACTTGACAGTAGATTTGGGCTAGGTTATAATTGCTCAGTTTATGAGGGTCAGTTTATTGTAGAAAAATAGAGTTTAGTTGCATAAGAACGAGAAATTGGGTGGGTGAGGGTCTTGCTGATTTTCTTTTCACGTTGCATGGGTGAAGGTCAGTTTTACTGTTCACTGTTAATGAAATTATGTGATCCCCAGTTCTATTAGTGCAAGCAAATTTTAACTTAAAAAATTTCAGACAGCACTAAAGGTGTTGACAGTTCTTATATATCTATATATGGTTTTTACCTTTTGAAGGTACCCACATTGCAAAGATTTTGAAGACTAACTCAGGAAGCTGGCAGAAAGTTCGCATCTGGGAAAATAATTAAGTTGATGACAACTGTCGCAAAGGCACTTTAGGTTTGCTTTCTCTTACCATTTGGGATATTGATACATAATTCACTTCATAAATGGTGATTTACAAAACCAAATTCAGTTTATATATATTTGTAGTGTCACAATATCTGTAGCCAATGTGCATATCTACAATTTATAGAGTTATGTTGAGTGCAGTCAAATCACTGAATTTTGGTTTGACACTCTTTGACATGAAAGTCATTCTGTGCTTTTGGTGTTATTATAGCTCAGCGGCCTCAGCCTGAATAGTGTGAAATGCCCTTTGCTGTGACTCTTTTAGTTGCTGACATGGATATAAAAAAGTGATTGCTAGTCATTTATTTGCCATTAGTCAGAAAAATTACAAATGCCTTTGTGTCACTGTCACCATTAATAACAGCAAATTCTGTCAATCATTTGGATAATTTGATTTGGAATTTACTTTTTTTCTTCTTTTTATTTTATAGTAGAAACTGAGGTTAATGAATTATAAATATTCACAAATGGGCTTCTGTTAACAACTCAAACTGTTCATTCTATAACATAACTTTTAACATATTTACCACAATAATCTTAAATAAATCTAAGAGTAATAAATGTAAAATTTTCATGGCAACAAAATAGACTTGCAAATTTTTTCCTTAGCTTTCCTAGTCTTTTTGTACTTAAGAAACTTAGATTCAAACTGATTGTCAAACTCAGATTCAAACTGAATTGTCAAACTGAATGCTTTTTCATTATAAGGGCCAGTACTCTTAATCAGATTTTGATGCTCAAACTTGTAACAATTATCTGTGCTACGTTTTGTGTGTGGTGGGTGAAGATGACACACGATTAGCAGCAGCTCAAGTGATTGAAATTGCATGTTGGGTTTTCTATGGTTTTCTATGCCTTTTGCTATCAGACTTAGGCCTGGGTCACTGTAGCTTCACTTCTTGTATCACCTGCGAGGTTTCTTTGTAAATTATTCAGAATCCAAAAGCAAATTACTAAAGATAACAACAAACTTAAAAATAAAAATAAAAAATGAAAGAAGAAAGAATGAGATAGTGAATTACATATTTGCCACACTTTGACACCTTGAATAAATGACTATGAAACCTCCTTTTTAAGTCCATTAATCCTCATAAAATTTATAAGAAATAAAAGAAAAAACAAAAGTTTTGTAGTATTGAGAAAAGAAAGGGAGATCAGTTTTTCTAGCATAATTGTTCCAAGACTAAATACTTTGCTCTACTTCAATACTTTCTCCAAAATGAACCTCAAATTACTCTCAGATTCCCATCCTTATTTAGCAGAATTAATAACACCTGGATCCGCATTACTAATAGACCTAAAATACTATTCAATTAGTTAAATATGTTGCCTTGATTTGCAGGCACTAGGGACAGCAATTCTCTTGTGTTCAGCTGGATGAAAAATTAAATATTATGATGTTTTAATCCCCTCCCAAGCCAACAGATGTTTTAGTTGGTAAGTTCTCTCAATTTTCTAATGTTTTATAGTATATAAAGTATTGATTCAATCCAATAAGTGTATTATTCATTTCAATTGCCCCCTCCTTCCTCCCTTTGTTCCAACAACATTTTCTAACCTGTTACTTAGCAATAGAAAAAAAAAATTGATAATCCGTTATATTTTTAGGAAATTATTTTTGCATAATTGGTGTTGGTAGTAGCTTCTCAGTCAACTGAGGAAAGCCTTCGTGAGATCTTTTGCTCATTTTCCAACATTTGAGACCATTTCATTATAATGTACTGCCCTTTACAATTTAGGCATGAAGGTATGCTTGGCATGCCATCACCAACCTCATTTTTTTCACTGTTTTTGCTATTTTAAATTAATAATGTGTTGCCACTGCTTTTTCGTGAATCTAATTATGTCTTTTGTTCTTTATATAACCATTCAATCATTGCCAATCAATATTGCATACATTAAGCTTATCCATTTTGAAAATTTGAAAATCCAACTAAGTAAATGGAGAGATTTAGATTTCAAGATCATGTAAAAGTTCCTTATGCATAAAAAGTGTAGGATTTTTTCAAGTTAAGGGGGGAAATGATTAATCTTTTTCTTGATTGTGGTGTGAAATTTGCTTTTGAAATTTTTTCTGCTTACTGTTTTTCCCATATTTATATTTCGAATGTTTTAGTGGATTGTTTGGACTAGTGATTTACCTTAGTAGAATGATTCGCCAAATCATTTGGATATTAATACCTGGAAACTTGCATCTAAAATGATGAACTCCCGAGTCTTTTATGCTTGTCAGGTATGTGAGCTGCTGCATTGTTTTCATATGAGATGGTTATTCAGAATCATTATTGCATGGTATAACACTTTGTTTATTGTTGTTAAAATTCTGTTCAGCAGTTAAAATTACTTTATCTGTTACTGATGGCCCTAATCTTCTGCTCTTGATGAAGACTGACAATTTTCTTCAAAAACTGCATACTGTACTTATGATTGCAGAAAGCTGGTCCATCTGCTCCCACACATTGCCTCACCCATTTTGGAGGTCCAAGAGTGTCCATTACCAATAGATAGCTGGATCATTCAACTGGTAGCAACTGAATTTTATGTGATGTCATTGAAAGCCAATAGTATGTCCGTGTAAAACAGACTTCCTACTTTTTCTGTTCTCCAAATCTTACTTTTTATTTTATATATATGTGTGTGTGTGTATATTATAGCATCAAATACCAATTCTTCAACTTATTCACAAAATTTGGGCATGATGTGTCTGTAGGGTTATTTGTTACTTGTTTCTTTTAATTGAGAGAATTTTGAAGTACTTCAACTAATGCACCAATAAGTTCAAGTACTTCAACTCTCTTGCTTGTGAAGGCTTATCCCCCCTTCCACTGACATAATTAATGCTTGAGAATTGTATTGTTTTCCATATTTAATTCTAATGCTTGCTTAAATGTGCTGGAAAAAGTTATACTATGCAAGTGATTGATATTTTAAAATTTGCAAATATTATATTATTCTAGGATGTCAACTAATAATCATTTTTTTTTTTTTTTTTGGGGAGGGCCGTGGGGGGACAACTTATCCTATAATTCCTCAATTTACTAGAAATCTAACTTTTTAGTTGCATTTTAAAATCCTAGCATTATATTTATAGTTGTTAGCTCATTCTTAGAAGTTAACAAAACTTAAGCTAAAATGAAATCGAAAATTAAGAATCACTAACTACCATGAACTTAATTATGTTGTTATTTGGGCATTAATTTGTTAGCCTTAATGCACCCCTTTATCAATAACCACCATGACTTGCTCTTCTTGACCAATCCCAAGACAGGGGAAACAAAGAATATGATATTGCTGAAAATAAAGTATGGCTCAGAAAATTTTCTTCTTCCGATACTAATAACAAATTCCAAGACCTGCACAATTATAAGGTGAGTTTGTAATTTTACCTATAAAAAAAAATTAAAAAAAGGTGAGTTTGTAATTAGTTTTGACATCATTGCATCTTTTCTATCTTGATATTCTTAAATATGTATTTTTGAAGTGTTGATGTCATTGCATCATTGGACAATATATCAAAATTTCTAATCCACAGGTCACGCTTGGCAATTCTTAAGGTATAAGAGCTAGCCACTTCTAGTTTCTGAATCAAAGGAATTTGATGGAATGGAAGCTTTTCCTGAATGTTTAGGACCTTTCAACTGTTCAACTATAGAGTCTTCACAATTGCAAGATCTAAATGTATCTTTCCACGGCACACGAGCCATGCAATGCCTCACCTTGTTAGAAGAACTTATTTGTCATTGCCCCTAATTAAAGGAAAAATGTGCAAAGGGGAGCAGTGCAGAGTGGTCCAAGATTTGCCATAATCCAAATTTCTGCATCAATGAATGCATTAAACAAGCAATTTGAAGATCATATACATTGTTAAGACAGATGTCCAGTAAGTTTTCTCCTAGCTCATCCTCTCTTCTTCTCTTATAGCTTACTTTATAGTTTATATCGACCTAAGAATATTTTCGTAATTGCTCCCATTTTTTTCTCTCTCTTCAGTTTCCCTAAATCTTTTTGTTTTTGTTTTTGGTTATTTTCTATTTAATGAGTTCAATATGTTGCCTTAACGTGCAGATACTAGGGATGGCGTATCTATTGTGTTCAGCTGGAGAACAATTAATTACATTATGGATTTTTAATATACTCCCAAGCTAGAGGAAGTTTATAAGAGTTAGTAAGTTTACTCAGATCTTCTCCTCTTGTCTGATATATGAATTATAAATTCAATCCAATAAGTATGTCATTCGTGGTAATTATCCTCTTTTCCCTCTCACTTTTCCAGTTTTCCTACAAATCCTTTGAACCTGTTACTTATTATATTTTCCATCTTGATATTCTGATAGATGTAGTTTTCAAGTGTTGATGTCATTGTATCAATATTTGTAACCCACAGGTAGCACTTGACAATTTGACATATAAGAGCCAAAAGTAATTTCTGATGTATCAGAGAATTCTTTTCAAATCCCAAGGATACCTCACATACCACAATCCAGGAGCCTAACCTTCTTTGGTGATCTAAGTTGTTGGGCCAACTTTGGCACCTATATGTCCTTTGTTGGAGGCATTAAATTTGTGATGATGTTGGAGCCTTTCCAGATGTGTTGGGGAAACTTTTCATCTCTTCAAAAACTGAAGTTCAGTTACAAGAACTGCTACTACCTACCAACAAAGCAAGAAGTGAGATCCCTTTCCATGTGGTGTTGAATGAAAGTTTGCCAGAGTGATTGAGGTAAGAGATCTTATAGCGATGTGAATCCTAGGAGTTCTGAACAGCTAGATGTTTTTTTTCTTACTGTTTGCTTTGAAATGGATATGGAAGTAGTGGGAGTGGCCCATCGGTGGAATGTTGTTGATAGTCCAAGAATCACAATAGAGGGAATTCTAAATTGATTTCATTGCAATTATGTCATCGAAATTTGTGAGTTCCCTCATTTCTCATCTACTTCTCTTTTGATTTCTCTCTTCCAACAAAACCTATCAATGTTCCTTTGTTCTTTTTTCTACTTCCAATTTCCCATACTATTTGCTAAATTTGTTGGGCATATACAATTTACAAACGCTGGTTATCCTTCATTTCCCAATTAGTGTTCATGTACTTTGGCACAGAGTGGTCCAAGAATGCCCTTGTAACATCACAATAAATTGTGTGTTCTCTCACATGTCCTTGTTTTTTTCTTTTCTTTTTTCTCTAACACCACTTTCTAATAAACTGCTATTTCCAAATATCTAGTTATATCATAGAGATATCCCTTCATTTTTGGTGGAAACTTCTATTTCCATGTGGTGCATCATATTTTGCTGCATAGCATTTGTAGACCTTCAAATTTTTGTTTCAATCAATTCCATTAATGTTGTTTTGTATTTAAAAATTCTGGTCTACTTCTTATTATTGCATTGTCTCCAGTATAAATTTTTGACTTGTCAGTTTTCTAATAATTAGGGCTCTTTCTTTGTATATATTTCAAAAGTCATTTTATTGTATCATGTTCACCCTTAGGTGTATGTGTAACTTATGGGAAGAAATGCCGAATGTATGACTGTGGCTTTTAACATTATCATTAAGTGAACCTGGAATTTTAAAGTCCATTATATTTTGTTAATATCATAAATTATTTTTTAAGTTAATTTTTCAATGTTGAGAAGTAATCAATGACATTTATTTATTTAGTTTGTCCTGATTGGAATTGTGCATGAACTTAAATTCCAATTTACTGTACCCCATAATCTTGAGATTCAACTCAAATTGAGCTAGACCCTGATTGCATTTTTTTCTGAGATCAAGTTATGACTTTAGATATGCCATATTGCTTATAATTAGATTTCTTGAAGATTGCAATAAAACCATGTTGATTTTTTTGTCTTGAGTTTTCTCTCTCTCCCCTCAGAAATATCTAGTTGTCAGTCAACTTGAACCATATTGTACATTATTTACATGTTTTGATCAGTATATTATACATGACAACACTTCCAGCAAACCAATAGGTGAGGCCATGGATTTTCCTGTGCTTATGGAATAGTTGCTTCTATCAAATGACTTCAACAGCTTATTGGATCATGCGGTGGACATCTATAGTTAAGTCTTTTTACTTGTTGGTTGTCCTCATAAGTATTTCACTAAAAATCATTTGTACCTATCTCTATTAGGACATTTAAAAATACAATATTCTATTAAGGTTTTTGATATGAGCCAAGATAATTGAAAGATAACTTAGACTACTTAGTCAATTCGAGGAGACTAAGCTCCTGAACTTGAAGAGAAGGGATTGTCAGGATTTTATGATCAGTACTGATATAAGTGGTTTAAGCCACCATGGTGTTCATACATTCTGATGACTTCCATAATGATTTAGAAAAGGCTAGATGCGACACATGCTTCGCTATCTTTTTTTTCTTTTAACAGAGCAGATTAGTAGTAACTTGCCTTTGAAGTGCTTGGATGATATCTTTTTTGGGCAACACTAGACAGTTCATGACCAACCATGCCCTGTAATGACCTCTCACTGTCTTTGGTGCCATTAATCACGGATGAAAGGAGCTTTGGACATTGAGGACTCTATTTGGATCTTCTCAAGATTGTTTTGAGCATGCTTTTAAAACCGAATATCATACTTATATACTCATATTTCATCATTCCTCTATTCTGTTTTCCCAAAACTAACTTTTTCTCTTTCTTCCTTGCTTTGCAATATGATTATATTGTTATCATGTGCAGGAAAATGCAATTGAGACAATGTCTATTGTTTCCAGCTGGAGGAACAATTTATTATAATTGCTAGCAGACGTACAAGGAGGAAGCTGGAATGGGGGCAACTTTGAGTATGAATTCGATGAATTCAAGGCAATTGGCCCTAAGTGGAGGAGAGCTATGCCTAACAAAAGTCAAACCCTAAGTGTATCCAAGCTTTGTTAAAAACTCTGCTTCCTTGTTCCCTTTACAGTAGGGATGATTTAGCTGGAGATGGGATATCAAGCTTGTGAGGGGCCACTAGTCTCTAACCATACCAGCATAAAACTTTGTTGACGTAACAGTATCAGTAAAGTCATGGATGTATGTATAATCCTATAATAAAATTTGTTACCTTTTCTTAATTAAAAAAAAGTGCTAGTTGAGCTACTAGGCTCTTGGCATGTTGGTGAATTGTTTGTTTAAGGTAGAAGTGGAATTAATTTATGACCGTGCTAATAATCTGGTTGATATGAACAAATTTGGGTGAAGAGTTGGTTGGGGAAAACCAAGAATCTCACGAGGACTAGACCAATTTGTAACTTTACCTTTGTAACTTTACCTTTCTTCCAACCTTTGGTCCATTGGTCATAATTTTTTTTTTCCCGTAATGTTATGTTTTCATTTTCCCCAGCTAAAGTTTGACCACGTGAATCTATTGCCACTAAATCCTAGGCTAGTAACTCCTTGTTCATATATGAATTTTCTACTGGCATCACTATTAGTTCCACAAGGTCCACCAATTTGGAATCTTATGTAATTAATTTTTTGTGACAACTATATATATATATATATATATATATGTGTGTGTGTGTGTGTATATATATATATATATATATATATTTTGTTGAATTCTTTATATCGATCAGTTTGTAAAATGATTATATATGTGTAAGAGGCTATTTAACAATAGTACTTGAAATGTGACGGCAATTGTTTTGAATTCTTTCATTTTCAATCTAATATCAAAATCGACATTGATATGCTCAATTGTTTGTTGCTGAAATGTCATGCAATGATAATTTTTAGTGGCTAATCGAACATGATTCATGAACCTTGAATACTAGAATATGGATGAAATGTTAGTTTTGGGCCGTTACTTCTATATCAATGTCATTTTCCAACCGAAGTTGAGTCCACTTGATTTACCCATAGCAGGGAATCAAAATATGCCTTGCAAAACTAAAGTTATCAATTATTGATTTCATTTTATTAACATCTACTTTAGTTTCTTGACCAAAATTTAGTTTGATTAAAAATTTTTCATCATGCCAGATTCTCCTTTTAGGCAATCCTTAATCTTTCTCTATGGACCTATACTTGAGTCTAGCCATGGGACAATCTCTTCAATTTCATTAATAACTGGACTGGCTTTATTTGGTTAGGTTGAAAAGTGGGTGGATAGAAAATGAAAATGTTTTTCCCATAAAAAAAAAGACAAAAAAAATATTATTTGTTTTCAAGAGAAAATGGGAGTTTGAAGTATCACTAGGGCCCACCAAAAGCCAATAAGATTACTTTTCTATCCATCCTCCAACTTACTTCAGCAGCTCAATTGCATTGTCCTCTTCCTCTATTCAGCATTGTGCTGTTTTTTTTTTTTTTTTTTTTTTTTTTTTTTTTTTTTTTTAAATTTTATTATTATTATTATTTGTTTTAACAGACTTATTCACCACTGTGCTGTTGTTCTGCAAATGCAAATTTCAGCTGACTACCCTATTGAGAAAATGTTAGATTAGATTATGTTCTTTTCATTTCATACTTCAGATTTTGCTTGTATTTTCAATAGTCCTTCCAAAATGTTGTAGGCCAATTCTGTTCATTTCATGTACAATTGCACACAATTACACAATTTTGCTTTCTTAACACGTACAATTCGAAATTGTTTTGAACTAAGTAAATGGGTTGAGCCCAGAAAAGGAAAAAAAAAGACTGTATGGGTTGAAAACCAAAAGTAATTGCTGAGCCCAAGTCCAAATAAAGGACCGGTGGGCTTGGAACAAAGGTTTTGGGTAGTATAAGAATTGGAGAAGCGGCTAAAATTGGTGCGACAATTGTTGGAGGATCTTCAGTTGATCTTAAACAATAAGATATTAAGATTCCTCATATTTTGGGAGGATCTGAGCTTTTGATAGATTATTGTTGAGAGCCTCTTTAACTTTCTTTGTAATGTAAAATATCTTCATGCACTCTTTTTGATAACGTTAGATGAAGCCTGAATTTTTTTTTTTTCCAAATAACATTAAATATCAAAAAATTTAGTTAGTTGTCACGTTTCAAAACAATGTTGTAAACTGACATCTCGAGTGTCTAAAACTCAAGTTTCAAGATAAAACTCCAGTTTTTAAGTCTCAATTTGTAAGTGGTGGGAGATGATGTGGAAGAAAATCCACGTGGAACTCGAGTTTATAAGACTCGAGTTTCACCATTTTAACTTCTTCCTCATGTTCTTCTGAGTTTTGACCTAGCGTTCTTGATCGTGTTCAAAGTCAGATTCGTGCTCAATGGATTCGCCACCATGGCTGTCAAAAACATTGCCGATGAAATCACCGACGTCTGAAAGCACGTGAGCATCAGCCATGATCCGAGCCGCTCCTCGGTCCTATCGCCGACGTTGCTGCCGCAAGCGACGCAGAGTGACTTCGTCTTTGTTCGTCATCAAATCCTTCCTCTGTTCTTCATCGTTAGATCGTTCTTCCTGTTCTTATTCAGGTCTGTTATTCTTCAAGTGCCAAAATCGACGAACCCAAATCTCCCTAACCTAGGAACAACAGAGGCAGCGGCGGTGAAACTCTAGGCGAAGGTTTATCTTCTTTGGGTCTTTGGTTTGATAAATTTTCGTGGTTTGATGATGTTTTTCTTCTCTGGGTTTGTTGATGAATTCGTTGTTTGATGATGTTTTTTCTTCTTTGGGTTCTTTGATGATGTTTTTTCTTTGGGTTCCTTGTCTGGAATTTGCTTTAGAATCTCATCATCCGAAAGTTGTGTCAAAAATGTTTTTGCCTAAGAAAATTGAGTCTTAGAGACTTGATTTTGATTTCATAGAACTTGAGTCCTTAAAACTCGAGATCTATGTGGCATTTTTTGGCATTTCCTGTCCAAGTCATCAAGTACAAAGCGAGTCTTTGAGACTCGAGTTTTAAGTAGAACTCGAGTTTTAGAAACTCAAGATACTAGTTTGCTAAAACATTTCAAATGTGTGTTAATTTACTATATTGCCCTCCCTTACTATGCTAGAAGCCAAATATCCCCGATGAAGCCTCTTTCATCTTAAATCATTGTGATTTGTGACAATTTCAACTTACCAAAAAGTAGACGAGAAAACATGAAAATAAAATAAAAGTTTTGTATAGAAAAATTACTTGCACTAGTTGCAAACTTGTGCGTTGCGCATGATAATTTTTTTAGGGTGGTCTCATTAAATATTTTATTAATACTATAATTTTAGTTATTAACCATTTGTTTTTAATTAGTTTTTAAGTTAATAAAACCTTAAATATTCCTTTTTTTTACCTTTACACACACACACACACACACACACACACACACACACACACACACACATATATAGTGAATCTTTACGCATACTTTTAAAAAAACTCTTTATACTCCACTTTTTTGGATGCATAAAATTATAGGCTACTACTCCATAATGAAAGTGACTAATTAATTTTATACATATTTTTTAGTGATCTCATTTCTAACACTTCTTACTATTATCATATATTTACTAACTGATGATTTGCATAACAAAGACGACAAATGAGAGGTAGCATTGTTCATTAGATTTTCGAAAGTAATAGTGTATGAAAATTACATATATATATTATAAATAAGGTTAAAGGAAATGTCAAAAAATGGATTTTTAAATTTTCTAACTTTATTTCTCATGTAATTTCTACTACTATCAGAGAACATCTCTTTTTTAGTTATGATTAATACCATAATTAGAGTTTGATTAGTTTTAAATTCAAATTTAGTACTATGATTGAACTTAATTGTCGATTATTGATTTAATTTCTTCAGTGAATTTAACGATTTATGTTAATACACTGTAAAATTTTTAATGTTCTCCACATGGTAATCTCTATTTTATTTTTTACTTCTTCTTACAACCTCTTTGTTTTCCAATCATCGATTACTAATTGACATTTGGTTTTTTTCCTTTATCTACTCTTTATTACTTTGTATTGATTTCTCTCTCTCTCTCTCTCTCTCTCTCTCTCTCTCCATTGGCAACCTATCGTTTTCCAAAAAAATTGATGATGATTCTATGACATTAAATATGCATTATTACTTTTTTTATTTTTTTATTTTAAATTTAGTGTTTCTAACTTGATTTGTTTTGTATTTCATTCTTCCTTTGATGCATTGGGTGTGAGAATGTGTGTTTCCCTAGCATTACTCCACTTAATGTGGACAATTGTTTTATTTAATTTAGGCTAAATATTATATTTTAAATTTTTTTAAATAAAAAAGGAGTGGAAATATAAATAATTTAATGATTTATATGGGGGATGTGGCTGAATTTAAATGTTAAATAAAATGATATGAGAAAAAAAATAAAAAATAAAATACATAACAATAAACACTAACTTGTCCAAATAATTCTATGTAATATAATAATAGTACATTCTTATATACTATTTTTAATTATTTATAATGCAATATGATAATATTTAACAATCAAAGTCATTAAAAAAAAAAAAAAAAAACTTAAAACACAAAACTAAATCCCATCAACCAAAATAGAATTCTAAAGAATGCAAAACTCTATCAAGCTAAAATAGAGATGCAAGAAAAATAAAAATAAAAATCCACCAAAAAATTGAGGGAGAAAGAGTGGGAAATAACCACTTTTTTGTGGGAGAAAATTATGTAAAGAATGGAAGAGTGAATGGCAAATTTATACCAAGATGATGATAATAAAAAGAAACAAAATAAAGGAAGATAAAATGAAAGAGGAAGAGTGATATCAAGGTAGAATGTCTGGGGAGATGAAAAGGTAAAGAGAAGGAGAAAAGTTGAAGAAAGTGTAAATGTTAAAAAAAAAAAAGAGTACAATTTGATGAGCACAATTTTCTTTTATTTGAATTTAAGTAAAATATTACATTTTTTATTTTTTAAAACAAAAAGAGAGAGAAAATATAAATAATTTAATGATAAGGAGGATGTGGTTTAATTTCAATATTGAGTAAAATAGAAGAGAAGAAAAAAAATAAGAAAAATTAAAAGATATAACAATAAACACTAAATTATCCAAATTATGCTAAGTAATGGAATACTATTTTATTTTTATCTACTATCTTTAATATTTTATAATGTAATTGAATAAAATTTAACAATCAAAGAGCAAAATAATAATATTAATAACTTGAAACACAAAACTAAATCGTATCAACTTAAATTAGAGTTCTTAAAAACACAAAAATTTATCAACCTAAAGCGAAGATACAATAAAAAATAAAAATCCACCAAAACATTGAGAGGCAGAGAACTTTTTTGTGAGAGAAAACTATGCAAAGAATGGAAAAGAGTAACAAATTTATAGTAAAAGGAAAGGGATAAGAAGAGACAAATAAAGGAAAATGAAGGGAAATATGAATAGCAATATTAAAGTAGAGGGTAATGAGAAGATGAAAAGGTAAGAGAAGAAGAAATGTTGAAGAAAGTGTAAATATTTAAAAAATAAGTGAATGTAAAAAAATTATAGGAAAATTGGAAATAAAAAAGAAATAAATAATAATTATGTGGCGAATGACGTTGTAATAAGGTGGTGTAACAGGAGCTTAGCTGCAATAAATGCTACTCTTCAGCTTTTAGTAATATATAGATTAGTCACTTTTTATAGTCCTTCATTTGAACGATTCGACTCAAAGATATAATGATAGATTTCAAAGTATTCAGGGTATGACTCAGGTATCCACTATCAAAGTTCTTAATGTGGTTCCTTGTGTCATTGACCACTCCAATACCTACAGGACTGTTCTTATTCAATTCCCTAGTTAATTATTAATTCAATGATCAAATTTTCTCACTTCTCATCAATTATCCTGTTTATCTAAAGTGACAATTTACCAATAGTTTCCTAGGAAATTTCTCTTTCATATTCTTCTTTGTATATATTATTAATGCAATGATTATGACAACCCGATCCCATATCAAAGATTATCCTTTTAATTTAATGGTATAAACTATATATTATTTTCTCAAGATTCGTCTTTGGGAGTGATTTTCAGGGGCATCCTTTTGATAGAGCTCCAATATTACCTTGCCCTGATCACTTTCCTTTTCTCTTTGGTTTAATTGTCAAGGTATGTACTATATATAACACACGGTACACTTAGCAATATTTGAAAGGATTCTGGGATCTGGACTTAGTCCCACTGCGGCAGAATGAGGCCGTTCCATTACCACTTCTTTTGGGTGCTTTAGCCTTTTAGGTCTTGAGCCCATTCTTGGGCCTTCTGCTCCTTTATTAAGGTTTCCAGGCTGCACCCATTCTTGGGCTGTTGCCTCACTTTTTTGGGGCTTTCCCTCTTTTCTTTACTGTTGGGCCCATAGCTCCTAGTTGTGGGCCATTTTGTCCAAGGGTTTCTTCTTTTGACCTGCAGGTCTTTTGTGCTTGTTCTAGCCCAAATTCACTTAGCCTGCGAAGTCTATTTTCTTCAAATTTTGCGTGTCTACAAATATACTAATAATTATCATTATGATATGTTCACCTTTTTTAAGTTTTTTATTTAACTAATTTATTTACTCACTTTTTTTTTTGAAATGAAATAAATGGGTATATAAGATTAAGTAATATACTAATTACGATACCTTAACTTTATAAAAGCTCATTTTTAGTATTTTTTTTTTTTAGAAGAAAACCTAAAGACTTTATTGAGAAGAAACGGCTATATTAACTGAAGTATGGAAGAAAAAATGGTTGGCACATCCTCTATCTAAACAGCATAATTCGAGATATTAAGGAAATGCCTAGCTAGACCATGGGCAAGTTTATTACCTTCTCTCCTTGTATGAGAGCAAAGTAATTGATTGAATTTGATCTTTAACTAATTAAATTTGATAAATTATTTTTTTAATTATGTAATATAAGAAAAAAAATAATTCTTATGTATTAGGGCAGGGAGGACTCTACATGTTAATCAAGGTGATCATGACTTTAATTTTTTTATATACCTTAACTATACCTTAACTAATTTAGTCACTTTTTTTTAGATGAAAAAATGGGTATATAAAATAGAGTAATATATTAATTATGATACCTTAACTTTATAAAAGCTCATCTTTAGCATTTTTTTTAGAAAAAAGGCTGAAGACTTTATTAACTGAAGTATGTAATAAAAAATAGATGGAACATTCTCCATCTAAATAGCATAATCTGAGATATAAAGAAAATGCCAAGCTAGACCATGGGGAAGTTTATTACCTTCTCTCCTAGTATGAGAGCAAAGTAATTGATTGAATTTGATCTTTAACTAATTAAATTTGATAAATCATTTTTTTAATTATATAATATAAGAAAAAAAAATTCTTATGTATCAACAATACCACCCATATTTGTGTTGCCATGGATGGGTGTCACTCAGAATCTGCACTCTAAGATATAGTGCTTGTTTCCAAATGCTTTGGAAAACCATAGATAGTATCAATCTAAGATTAGGTGAAAAACATAGTTTATAAGTTCATCTATGTTACTAACTAGCAACCTAACCTTTTTACAAAGCCACTCAATCTCAGATTAACAAGGTGGGCGGCGTAGTTTAAGAGTTACCTTATTTCAACTATCCCTACGGATCCCTATTTTCTACCTTTGACAAACCTTTTTATTTTTATATTTATTTATTGAATATACCTTTGACAAGATAAATTATGTGTTTTGTGACATAAGATAATATCATGAATCTAGTAATAATTAATAATTATGATTTGCTACATTTTTCAATTATAAAAATACCTATTAAATTTCAGACAGAGACACAAGGAAGAACCAATGACCTATATGAAGACTAACTTGAATTTGCCTTGTTATCCGTGTAGTTATATAATGTGTTCAATTGGTAATAGACTAGTAATATTGCGTCATTTAGTTACTAAAGTTGTTAAATAATCTAATTCATTGTGCATTTATTAATTTGTAGGATGGTGATGATGATTCGACTACGGATGTCCATTCTCCCAATGATCAACGCTTATCATCCAATGATAGGCATTAGGCAATGATGATGTAGATTGTGGGCCTTATTTATTTATTTTGATAGGAGTGGGCCTTATTTTGGAGTAGCTAGTTTGACATTTTGATATTTTTAGGAGTGTGCGCGGTTCGGTCGGCTCGTTTTTTTTTTCAAATTTGTTACTGAATCGATAGGGATCGGTTTTCTAATAATTAAAACCGATGCATACCGATTAGGGTTGGTTTTTCGACCTATAGCGGTGTGGTTTGATCAGCTCGATTTAATCAGTTTGGTTGGTTTGATTTGAAACATTAACAATCTATTTTTTGTATTTTTTTTAAAAAAAAAAATCTGTTCAACTGAAACTGTATATAAAAAAAAAAAAAAAAAATTGTTCACCCAAACAGTAATGATTCAAAGCGTGTGCAAAAAATCTGTTCACATAAAAAAAATCTATTCAACAAATTTGTTCACATAAAAAAAATTTGTTCAACAAATCTGTTCACATAAAAAAATATGTTCAACAAATCTATTCTCATAAAAAAAATCTATTCACATAAAAAAATTATGTTCAACAAATCTATTCACATAAAAAAAAAATATATGTTCACCCAAATAGTAATGATCCAAACTATCCAAATTTTTTTCATTTCATTCACCATGCAAAATATTTTGAAATTGTCTCAATAAGTGTTCAACTCCCAAAGTACTATCATGTAGCATATAATATCATTAGTGTCACTGTATGTGTCAATGTCAATAAGCGTTAATATATCCACTTAATAACGTATTACAAAACCATTTGTCACTATCCACAAATGCCAAAAGAAAGATATACCAATTAAATTAGCATTTAGGCAAAATAATGCTAATTGCTTGTATCCCCAATGATAATCCCATCCATGAATACCTAAATAACTACCATTAGTGAAAACTCTACTACCAATAACATGTACAAATATAATTAGCATATAGGCAAAAGAATGCTAATTCTTGTAAGTCTTTTGTCTAGTAAGTCTGTGCACCATGCATCATTCTAGAACTCCTACAAAATACTAAACAAAACAAAATAAACACGTATTAATAATAATAAAACGTTTATGAACAATAAAATATTTATAATTAACACAAACGAATGATAATAGCAAGTATACTTACATAATACTAACTACTAACTAACTCCAAGCAAATAGTAGCACATCACTCATTATCATCCAACACAACGGTGCTTGGATCCTCCTCCATAGGCATTAAGTTAACCGGTGCAATTTCTACAATCCTATTCAAAATAAAATGATTCGTAACCATTGAGCAAATAAATAAACAATTGATATATACAACAAACAAAATGAATATATATATATATATATATATTTACTAGTGTCAATCTCAAAACCATCCATATCCTCCCCATTATCTATGCTCTCCCGAACCTTAATTGATCTTTTTTTCTTTGCATCCTTCAACCAATTTTGGGTACAAATAAGGGATTCAACTGTATTAGGAGATAGTGAACTACAAAATGAATCCAAAACACCCCCCCCTGTACTAAGAACAGACTCAGATGCAATTGTAGAGATAGGAATAGCCAGCACATCACGAGCAATTTGGGAAAGGACTCGTTATCTAGAAGAATTCATTTTCCACCACATTAAGATGTCAAAATCTTCCACATCAGGGTCCTCAGAAGATTCCAACAAATACCTATCCAACTCAAATTTGCTTTCCACACTGTCCTTGTCCATCAAGTATTGCCTAAACCTATTATTATAATTTTTAATGTGATCAAACAATGAAGCATTACCAACGCTTGGCTTGGAGTCCCTAGACAATGAAGCACCACTAGAACTCGAAGCTCCATTTTAACCCACTCCCTCCATATACAATTTCTTCAATGCATCCCGAACTTTAGAGCTAATCACATCCCCCTTGTCCTTTCCATACCACTCCCTAAATCAAAACTTTACATACTTCAATCTATACCTTGGGTTAAGAACAACAGCAATAAAAAGTATCAAATTGATATTATCTATACTTCCCTAATACTTATCATATATATTTTTTTTTTCATCTCTACCGCCATACTCTTCAAAAATGGATCCCCATCAACACTACACAATTGTTGCAATTGATCTTCAATGCTAATTAGCTCATGGAAGTATGTATTAGAAGTGACAAATAAGGACCTAGAAAATCTAAGTGTCGCCTCATAAAATATACCAAGAAATTTCACAAAGGTCTTGATATTTTCCCAATCAAGATAGTTAGGAGGACCAATGGGCTTTTTCCCATTCCCATCCGCTTCACAAAAATAAAGTTTGTAATGCCTATCCTCCTCTTCCAACCTATCGAATGCTCTCACAAATTTCAAAACACAATCTAACATGAGATAAGTGGAATTCCACCTTGTTGGCATATCAAGGGACAACATACATTTGATTTTGATTTTCTCATTTTTAACACATCCTTGAAACTTCTCAAACCTTGCGGGAGAGGCTCTCACATATTGCACTGCATTCCTAACTTTGGCAATTGATTCATGAATATACTTCAACCCACTTTTCACTATCAAATTCAAGATATGCGCACAACAATGCATATGCATGAATTCACCACCCAATATGCTACTATCTCTTTCTTTTGTTTTCTTCTTCACATAATCAATTGCCACATCATTAGAACTAACATTGTCTGCGGTGATTGTAAACAACTTGTCTATACCATACTTCAACAAACATGACTCAACCGCTCTACATATGGTGTCCTTTTTGTGGTTAGCTATAGGGCAAAAGTTCAAGATTTTCTTTTGGTAAGTCCAATCCCTATCAATGAAGTGTGCGGTAACTACCATGTAGTTTAAGTTTTGTATGGATGTCTAGGTATCCTTTGTCACACAAACCCATTGCCCAACAAAAGCCCTTCTCATAATATCCACCTCACTAAAATAAATCTTCATACAAGCCCTTGCAATGGTAGTGTGATGGGGAATAGGAAACCTAGGCTCAACTATTTTCATAAAATTTTGAAAGTCTTGACGCTTCACAAATTTAAAAGGCAATTCATCAATGATGATCATCCTTGTCAACGCCAACCTTATCGTCTCTTCTCTCTTGGCTTGGAAAGACAAAGTTTTTTTCTTATCATCACGGGGAAAAGACCACTTCTTACACACCTTCATGTGTTACAACATGCCCTTGAAGTACCATTTTTCTTATCATGACATTTATATTGATTTTTACAATACTTGCATTTAGACCTAGGATTATTAGGATCAGAATCAGCCAACTTAATGAAGTGTTGCCATACTATAGACGGGTCCTTACCACCTTATTAAGGTGACAGTAGGGGAAGTGATGCACCAAGTCCAATTGGTGTTGCAAGTTCAGGTAGGTTAGGGTTAGCACTACCAAGACTAGGAGGAGGTGGGTTAGGGTCCCCAGGGGCACCAAATGTAGGTGAAGCATTGACATCCATCTAACAAAAAAATTTCCAACCAACAAAAAAGTAAAGTTTTCACAACAATATAAAATTATAATTTTTCCAGCAATACAATGTCAAATAGCTCACTCCCAATCAATGAATGTCACAACCAGATCAAATAATAGCAAAAACTAATCAGTTTAGTTACAACAAGGCAACAATAACAACTAACAAATTAACAATCATTAGTCATTACTCAACAATTCATGTCACTAATTTAACAAGGAATTTATTATATTGTTCTCAATATAAATATAAAATAAAAGCTAATTATATATATAAACTTAAAGCAGTTGTTACTAAGTACTAAAAATTCAAAATCAAAATATTGAATATAGTGAGTGATTAGTGATTACCTCTTCGTGAAGGATTGAAAGCGTGAACTCTCTCAATCTCTGTCCCCCTCAAAAATTAAAAAGCTTAAGAAAAAAAAAATTTAGTACTTAATAGATTGTGACAACTAACAATGAATTACTAAGTTTACAAAGTTTATAGTTTATACTGTTACTATAAACTTACTAAAGTAACAACTAACAATGTATTGCTAAGTTTACTAAGTTTATAGTTTATACTGTTACTACTTACTATATATCACATTTAAGTTGAAATTATCTTATCTCATGTCAGCTGAGAAAACCCAAACAGTATAAACTATTTTTTTTGGGTAAGTTTATAGTAAAACAGGGTATCACATTTTAACTGTTAACCAAAACCCAAACAATATAAACTGTTACTTCTTACTATATATCACATTTTAGTGGATACTATCATTTCATTAACTAATTAACTAAAAAACATAAAAAAATAGAGCATTTATAAACCAAATACAAATAGGTAACAGTAATAGGGGGGGAATGGAACTTAGTATAAACTATAAACTTAGTAACAGTATTAGTATTAGTCTTAGTATTAGTATAAATCAAATACAAATAGGTAACCCGTAACAGTGTTAGTAACTTAGTATAAAGTATAAACCAACTTAGTATAACTATAAACCAAATACAAAACAGTTTGTCCACGTTTTGTATAAACCAAATACAAAAGACTGAAACAGTATTAGTATAACTGTATAAACTTACAAAATACAATCTAGTTGGTTAAATGGTGGAAAGGGATAAACCTTACTGATGGTTTGCCTCAGTGAGCTGGTGACTGGCGAGCACCTACTTAGGCCAATGAGAAGCGAGAGGTGAAAAATTTGGAAACCTAGCAAAATACGACACCGTTTTGTACCTTTGTTTGTTTTGTTTTTTGTTTTTTGTTTTTACAACACCCAATACAACTTCGTTTTGTTAAAAAAAATTAAAAGACATACTTGGTGAAATGGCATTGTATGAAGAACGGACCAAACCTCTGAAAGACATGCAAATCGTATTGGTTTGGTTCGGCAGGGACTCGGTTTCGGGCTCTCTAATCCGATGAATGCAACACACTGACATCGGAAGTCCATTTTGAGCTCCGATCGCCGATATCGGCTCCGTTAGTTGGTGGCAGCGGTAGTGTAGGACGATTGGTGCCAGTCGGTTGGATCGGTGACGGCATCTTTGCGCTCATATATGTGTGTGTGTGTGTCGTAGTTGGAAACTTTATTATAACATTCTAGACAATTGAAATGTATTCTTTTGTGCATAACATTCTACACAGTTGGAATGTATTGTTTTGTTCATAACATTCTAAACATTTGGGATGTATTATTTTGTGCACAACATTCTAGACATTTGGGATGTATTATTTGGTATATATTTATTGATATAGTGTAATTAAATATATTTGGTTCGTTGGTTTAAAGTGGTATTGTATTTGGTATTGTATTTTTATTACATTACAAGTGCTTGGAAAATATGTATTACAGGTTTATTATAAGTGCCTAAAAAAAAAAAAAACCTATACTAGCGTTTTTTAAACCGTTGGAATAGGGTATTGTCTATTTCGTTGGTTACCCTGTAGTGGTAGTTTTGAAACTGCTGGTATAGGCTGGACCTATTACAGCATTTTAAAAACGCTAGTATAGGGCTTATTTTTATAATATTGAAATGACCTATACCGAAGGTTTTAAGCGCTAGTATAGGCAGTAGGTATTACAGCGGTTTAAAACCGCTAGTATATGATATATTTCTATTTCTCTAATTACCATATAGTGGCGTTTTTGAAAGCACTAATATAGGCAGGGCCTATTACGGTGTTTCCAAAACGCTGGTATATGGCTTATTTCTATATCTGAAATGACCAATACTAGCAGTTTTAAAAGCGCTGACATAGGCAGTACATATTACAGCGGTTTAAAGCTGCTATATTAACTGAACTATGGAATAAAAAATAGATGGAACGTCCTCCATCTAAACGGCATAATTCGAGATATTAGGAAAATGCATAGCTAGACCATAGGCAAATTTATTACCTTCTCTCCTAGTATGAGAGCAAAGTAATTGGTTGAATTTGATCTTAACAAATTAAATTTGATCAATTATTTTTTTTAATTATGTAATATAAGAAAAAAAAAATTAATTCTTATGTATCAGGCCAGGGAGGACTCTACATGTTAATCAAAGTGGTCATGACTTTAATTGTTTTTTATATACCTTAAAAATTTGAATTTTAAATTAATATGGGGTTGTTCCCACCCTAAAAAAAAATCTTGAACATCCTAAATAAAAAACTTGAGCCCATTAAAAATAAAATTTGATCCTTTCAAAATTTTGGTCCATTGAAGGTTAAACCAAAAAATTGCAAAAAAATACTATGTTCACAACATTTTCACAAATAAATCGTAAGTGACAAGTATAGGTCAAAGCTATACTATGCTATGCTTTTTTTAGGCCTTTTTTTTCTTGTAGTGAGTTGTTGGTCATGACATTATGGCATGTGGAGTTGTGTCTCAAAATGTTCAAAAAGAAGCTCAGGAAACTCAAAAGTCTATCAAAAAGCTTGAAAGTGGATCCAACTCAAGTGGTGCTAAGAAGAGAAAAATCACCTTAGCTTCAACATCAAAAATTAAAGACAAAATTGTCAAACAGGTGTTGATTTAGTCCCAACTCTATACATAGCTGTTTATTTCTAACAAAATCATACCTTTTAACTCTTTGCAAACATTTCATACTAATTTCTCTTTTGCATAGTGAGGAAGAATATATTGTTGAAATTATCCTCGATGATGATGGGGATAGACTAGTCACCAATGTAATTTCACTTGTCACTAAGCATTCCAATTTTGGGTGGGGTTTCAAGGACAAGGAGGAAGAGGAGCTAAAAAATCTTCTTTACACCTTATGCAAGATTCATGTCATGTTACATGATGCTCAGAAAAGGCAAGTAAGTGAAAAGCTTGTGAGGATCTAGTTAACAGAGCTTGGAGTTGTAGTTTATGATTTTGATAATGTGCTAGATCAGTTCAACTATGAGATTTTTGGGCAAAAAGTACAAATTCAAAACCAAATGATGAACCAGGTACCTGGCATTTCATTCTTTAATTTTGATAAAGTTAAGACCATCAAACATATGTTGGATAAATTTGTGAATAAAGTAGATGGCTTGGGGCTTAAAATTGTGAATTCAAACCCCAAGATTAGCCTACACAATATAGACTCCTCCCTCAATGATTCAGAAGTTATAGTAAGAGAATACACTGCCGTAAAAATTTGGGACTTGTTGGGTTGTGATGTTCTCTTTTTGAAATTAACGTCAAGATTTGATAGTCTTACAATAACATCTTTAAAATGATGTTTTGCATATTGTGCAATCTTCCTCAAAGATTATGACATTACAAAGGATGAACTAATTTAGTATTGGATGGCTCAAGGGTTTCTTGAACCATCTGAAGAAAGTATGGTGATGGAAG
The DNA here is from genome assembly GCF_932294415.1 of Quercus robur. Taxonomy (NCBI): domain Eukaryota; kingdom Viridiplantae; phylum Streptophyta; class Magnoliopsida; order Fagales; family Fagaceae; genus Quercus; species Quercus robur. The sequence continues at coordinate 2,809,234 of NC_065543.1, read as the reverse complement.
ATATTGGTAACAAGTATTTAAAAATTTTGTTAGACAAATGCTTTTTACAAAATGCAAAAAAGGATGAGTATGGTAATATTATTAGGTGCAAAATGCATGATTTCGTATATGATTTTATGCTCTCAATTTCAAAATCAAAATCTTCAATTTCAGATAATTTCAGCTAGGTACGAAGTTTATTTGTTGGATTTGATGGCCGAACAACACCAGGAATTTCATTTAAAGGTGATGATTTCACAATATTGTACACACTAATTTTAGAGATTGTTGACTTTGGCAACATGCTAGTGGATGTCCCACGCAATGTGCGTGTTTGTTATTAGTTATTTTATATTACTCATATGTGTTATAATGTTTGGAAAATTAATTTCAATTATGTATCATACGTCACTAAAATAATGAATGAAAAAAAAATTGTAACACAATATATTTATAAGTAACCATAATTAATTAGACTCAAAAATGCCACTATATGCCCTTTTCTGTTTGATCAGGTATACATATATATTCAGTTCTTACATTTGGCCGTTTCCAATATAAAATTTTTTATTATTTCATTTTCTGTTTTTTTAGAAGTATTTTTTTTTTTAAAGAAAACATGTGAACTTTTGAAGGCTAAACATCTAAGATTTAAGGTTTATAATTTCTAATTCGCAAAACTAAATATACATGCCAAGAGATTAAAAATAAAACAATAATTGAATAGGGAAATATAAACTTATACTATTTCATATCTTACGTTTAATTTTACTTACATTTGAGTACCTTAATCACTTACAAAGTTTAAACACTTTCCAAACATATAAATAAAGACAAGAAACACATACCTTTTAGAAACCCCATATGTTGTCAAAGCATTGTATCAAGTTTTGATAGCGCTGTTAAGAAGTTTGGATCATATACACCTGAAACCAAAGCCAATTTCATTCTCTTTTTACATTAATTTCTCACTCTTTGTCTCTCTATCTCTCCAGTCCTATTCTTCTTTTGGCCTTTTGATATTTTCTGAAACTAGAATATATAAAAGAACATGAAATCTAACATTGAATGGAGAAAACCTTTCATTTTTTAAATTAATGAAATTAAAAGTGGAGGAGTTCAAGAACTTGGAAAAGGGAGTAGAACCAAATCTTTTAATTTTTTTGCATTTATGGCTTAACCTAATCATTGATAAGAAGATGGGAGGTGAAAGGCTAAATAAAAAAGTACTCATACAAAGCGCCACATGGCATAACCTCATGCACTTCCACATGGGGGATTCTAGCCTTTTACCCCTTTTTTAAAAAATATTTGGCAATATGCCCTTGTTTTGAAACTATATAGGTTCATGCCCCCGTTTCGAAACCCGATTTTATTAAAATTGAGTTTCAATGAAAAACTCGCTTGACTTAAAATTGAGTTATGCCCGATCAAACTAATGAAAAAAAATAAAAAAAATTGCATGGAACTTGAGTTCCATACCTATAGCAGTGTTCAGGAAAACCTATAGTGGCGTTTTCATGCAATTTTTTTATAAGTTTGATTATATACCAGGTTTAGGGAGACCTATAGCAGCATTTTAAAGCCCTATAGTGGCGTTTTCATACAATTTTTTTTATAAGTTTGATATACCAGGTTCAGGGAGCCCTGTAACGGTGTTTTAAGGCCCTATAGTGGCGTTTTAAAGCCCTATAGTGGCGTTCATGGAACTTGAGTTCCATACCTATAGCAGTGTTCAGGAAAACCTATAGTGGCGTTTTCATGCAATTTTTTTATAAGTTTGATTATATACCAGGTTTAGGGAGACCTATAGCAGCATTTTAAAGCCCTATAGTGGCGTTTTCATGCAATTTTTTTTATAAGTTTGATATACCAGGTTCAGGGAGCCCTGTAACGGTGTTTTAAGGCCCTATAGTGGCGTTTTAAAGCCCTATAGTGGCGTTCATGGAACTTGAGTTCCATATTTTTTTTTTTTAAATTTTGATTGGGCATAACTCGATTTTAAACCAAGCGAGTTTTTCATTGAAAATTGATTTTAATAAAATCGAGTTTCGAAATAGGGGCACGAACCTATATAGTTTCAAAACAGGGGCATATTGCCAAATATTTAAAAAAATGGGGGTAAAAGGCTAGAATCTCACTTCCACATGAGGTCTCTGCTTATATATATATATATATATATATTGATTATTAGAATTTAAAAGCTTAGGTGTTTTAAAGTTATATGTGTTGGAAAAATTGGTTTTGCATCTCATACAAAACCCGCAGTGGAACAAGACTTAAGAATACCTTCAATCTTCATCCCAATTCCACATGGTGCTCAAGATGAGTAGTCTCTCAATTAGTTCTTAATTATGTTGATTCTCCATAAGGAAGGTGTATTCAAAAGATACTTCAGAGAAAAACTATTTTTTCTTTTTTTTAATCATATGTACATATTAATTGCCTTGACAGTTACTTTATTTAATAACTTTTATTAAGTAAATAACTGATTATCTAATTAGGTTAGCCTTTTGGGCTAGCCCAATTGGGTTTAAGTGTGTGGCTTGGGATGGGACCAAAGGGATAATTAAGACTCTAGCTCCAATGGGTCTTAGGCTTATTTGTCAACTCTTGACAAGCCCAAAGTCATCATTAATTATATAACAAGTACCACTATAGAAATATAATTGCACTCTAGGCCTTATTAATAAATTATATCACAAGCCTCTAATATGATATTATTTGATCCCTCCATGAAATATCCATAGTGAACAAAGTCATAATAAACTGTCACTTTGTAAACAACTATTTTAGTCTTTGAGTCACTGGTTTAATCTTTTAGTTGTTCTTATTTATGAAATCTAATTTCATTGAATATAAGTTTTAGTAACTCCTTACTAAAGTGACCAACCCTGAATAACTAGTTCCTACTAAACTTATCTCAATGGGATATTTCATGTCTCTATGAAAGACATTATGGATTCCATCTTAAGAATAAGTGTTCCCTCAACACTTACCTAACATACTGAGATTTTGACCGTTAAATTAGATCTCGCTCCTGATATATTAAAGTAACCTACATTTCATGATTGGGTTCACTATCCTCTCAGGATTGAGAATCTATGAAATTAGAAGTTGTGAGATTAATTATTCAGGTGACAATTGTTAATTGTTATAATTAATTTCACAACGGTCTAGTTCAATATGTTTTACACACTTAGGACACATCAACTAGAAGTCTCCACTTCCATGATCAAGACAAAACATCTAAGTTGATGTGTTATAGTCTTTACAGATGAAATGCCCAATTTCATCACCGATTACGAATTACATTTTGAGTTTACAAGGAATTTGTGATTTATATTTTCTGTAACTAAATCACATAAATCACATATAATGCATCTCAAAGACTATGATAATGTACAATTAGTTCATATACAAATAGTTTCATATAATTAAACAATTTAATTATCATAAAATGCCAATAAATTGGATTCTAGGGCATAAACCCTATCAATATGGACACAAGTTGATAGAGTTACCAGAAACAATTGGTGTGTTAATACATCTGAGGCTTCTTCACATCTTAGACACTGAAATTAATTATTTACCAAATTCAATCACTAAGCTTTTCAATTTGCAAACTTTAAGAATCGAATGCCTTGATCTCATCAAGCTTCCAGAAGACCTAAGTGATTTGATTAATTTGAGACATATTCGCAATATTGATTGTGAAAGTGCAGCATCACCTAAAAATGTGGGGCGGTTGACTTGCCTTCAAACATTGCTAGATTTTTGTGTGGGTTGAGATGAAGGTTATCGAATCAAAGAATTGGGATCTTTAGGGTTTGTTTGGTTGGAGGAGTGGCAAAGTAGGAGGATAGAAAATGGTGGGAGGATGAAAAAGTAGGAAAATAGAAAAGATTTTAATTTCTCTCATTTTTGTTTGATTGGGAGTGGAAAAGTGGAGGAATTGAAAAAGTGAGTTTGTATAAATTGACTCATACACCCTTGTGAAAAAATGATGGCCAATTAATACAAAAAAAGTGACAAAAAAAAAAAAGCAATCACCCCATTTATTAAAAAATAAAAATCATGTCCCAAAAAAAATCATGTCTAATTAAAAAAAAAAAAAAAAAAAAAACAAAACAGAACAACTATCACACCCATAGCCCAAAAAGGAAAAAAAGAAAAAGGAAAAGGAAAAAGAAAAAGGCAACGTCCCAACAAAAAAAAAGAAAAGAAGAGAAAAGAAATGAACTGAACATGGACATTTTTGTCAATCAAGTAGCCACATTTTCTCCTTTTAGTTTTCTCTCCATTTTAAAAAGAAAACTTTTTAATGGGCTCGAAGAGAAAACAATTTTTTTCTTTTGAGAATACAAGAAGAAAACGCCTTATTCTCATCATTTATTTTCTTTTCTTCCTGTCCAAAAAAAGAAAAAAAAAAGAAAAAAAAAGAAAAAAAAAAGGGTTCCCTTTCCATTTTCTCCCAAAGTTTCCATTCTCCTGTTTCACCCCCTCCCGTTTTCTCCCCAAAGTTTCCATTCCCCTGTTTCACCCCTAAACAAACACATCCTTCAAAGAATCTCAGAGGAAAAATAAACATATACTGTCTAGAGAAAGTGGAAGATGAGGAAGAAGCCAAAAGTGCAAAATTAAAAGAAAAGGAAATATTCAACTTGGGACAGAGGGATCATTTTATCCATTCACCCCTTTCTCCAAAAGCTCAAATTGTGTGAGTCAGCCTACTCTCTCCTGCTCCTGGACCAAATTCAATACTTCATTGCCCTTAAAATTCTGCGGATGGAGGGATTATATGAGATGTTAGCTTTGCCAGAGTGGTTAGGCAATCTTTCCTCTCTTCAAAAGCTGTATATTATGGATTGCAATCGTTTGCTGCATCTGCCCACCGAGGAAGCCACGCGATGCCTCACCCAATTGAAAACGCTGGAGATTTATGATTGCCCCAATTTGGAAGACAATGAGCAGTCCAAGATCGACCATATTCCATTTGTTGTCATACAGGATAGAGGGTAAGTGGTTAAGTTTATTCATATTTAGGTGGTTGAAATAGCTGACTCTGTTACCAATATGTCTTGCTGCTATTCAATTTCTGTTTGCTAAGCTATTTTCTTTCTTTAATTTTTCTTAAAAATTGAAATTTTCTTTACATTGGGAAATTTGGAAAATTGGACTTAGCATTATTAGAACCTGCTTTATGTCCACATACTCAATTCTTTCTCTCTGTATTTCTTGTAACCTTCACGTTATTATACAGTAAGAGTTTATATATGGATCAGTTCTTTTGCTTAGGGCTGTCAAAAACTTAACAGTAGATTTTTTTGATTTGGACTGGGTCATAATTGCTCTGTTTATAAGGGTGAACTATTGTGGAAAAATGGAGTTTAGTTGCACAATAATGAGAAATTGGGTAGGTGAAGTTCTTGCTAATTTTTCATTTCATGTTTGGGTCGAGGGTCAGTTTTACTTGGGGGGCCATGAAATTATGCGATCCCCAGTCCTACTAGTAAATTAAAATTTCAGACAGCACTGAAGGTGTTGATGGTTCTAATATATCTATATATGGTTTTTACCTTTTGAAGGCAGCCAGATTGGTCTGATTTCGAAGACGAAGACTAAATCAGGAAGCTGGCAAGAAGTTTGCATTTGGGAAAATAATTGAGTTGATGACAACTGTTGCCAAGGCACTTCAGGTTTGCTTTCTCCTACCATTTTGGATATTTATACATATTTTACTTCATGAATGGTGATTTACAAAACCAAATTTAGTTTATATAGACAGCAAGTTCTGTCAATCATATAGATAGTTTGATTTGTAATTTACTGTTTTTCTTCTTTTTAATTTATAGTGGAAACTGAGGTTAATGAATTATAAATGATCACAAATGGGCTTCTGTTAACAACTCAATGCGTTCTTTCTATAGCATAACTTTTAACATCTTTACTACAATAATCTTAAATCTAAGAGTGATAAAGTAATAAATGTAAAATTTTCATGGCAACAAAAGAAAATTGCGAGTTTATACCTTAGCTTTCCCAGCCTTTGTGCATTTGGGGTGAAAGGAATTGCTGCATTTTCAAGGACAGAGAGTCCACTGCACCAAACTTCAAGTTTTTATTTCTGAAGACTCTTCATGAATGGGGATTGAAGTCCTCCACTCTCTCCACGTTTTCTTTGATGGATTTCCTAGATACTCTACCTTTGTGCCGTTAATTATATGGCTGGTTTCGTGTATTTTATTTTCTAGTCTTGTTTTGCTTTGCTGTTTTTCTTTATTTTGTATACCATTTTGATTTTTAATATATTGCAATTACCTATCAAAAAAAAAAAAAAAACTTTCCTAGTCATTGTGCACTTAAGAACTTAGATTCAAAGTTCGAACAGATTATCAATCTGAATGTGTTTTCATAATTAGGGCCAATACTCTTAATCAGATCTTGGTGCTCAAAATTGTAACATTTATCTCTACTTTTTTTGGTGTGGTGGGTGAAGATGACACATAATTAGCAGCAGCTGAAGTGGTTGAAATTGCATGCTGGCTTTTCTATGATTTTCCTGGCCTTTTGCTATCAATTTTAGGCCCAGCCACTGTAGCTTCACTCCTTTTCTATCACCTGCAAGGTTTCTCTGTAAATTATTCAGAATCCATAAGCGAATAACTAAAGATAACAACAAACTTTAAAAATAAAAATAAATAAAAAATGAAAGAAGAGAGAAATGAGATAGTGAATACATATTTGCCACACTTTGACCCCTTGAATAAATGACTATGAAACCTCCTTAAGTCCATTAATCCTCATAAAATTTATAAAAAATAAAAGAAAAAACAAAAGTTTTGTATTACTGAGTAGAGAAGGGGAGAATAGTCTTCCAAGATTATGTACTTGCTCTACTTCAATACTTTATTCAAAATAAACCTCAATTCTTCTCAGGTTCCCATCCTTATTTAGCAGAATTAATAAAACCTGGATCCACATTACTAATAGACCTAAAAGATTATTCAATCAGTTAAGAATTTTGCCTTGATGTGCAGGCATGAGGGACAACATATCTGTTGTGTTCAGCTGGATGAAAAATTACATTATGAAGTTTTCATTCACTCCCATGCCAACAGAAGTTTTAGCTGGTTTGTGTTCTCAATTTTCTAATCCCTTCTAGTATATAATGTATTGATTCAATCCAATAAGTGTATTATTCATGCCAATTGTCCCCTCCCTCCTCCCATTGTTCCAATAGCATTTTCTGAACTGTTACTTAGAAAATGAAAAAAAAAATTTGATAATCCATTATATTTTCAGGAAATTATTTTTGCATGATTGGTTTTGGTAGTAGCTTTTCAGTAAACTGAGGAAAGCCTTCTATGAAATTATTTTTGCCTGATTTGTGTTGGTGTAGTAGCTTTTCAGTCAATTGAGGAAAGCCTTCATGAAATCTTCTGCTCATTTTCCAACATTTGAGACCATTTCATTATGAAAGTGGAAAAGCTTATTTTAGTGGTTGGTTGCCACACCAACAATCATGTCAAAAGGAATAAGGTTCCCTACACCAACCTCAAACCAAATATGCTGACTGACCAAACATCTCCCCACCCATGGATAGATTAATGCTTCTGAATTAATTAATAGAAAATGATCTCACCAACCACACTAATTACTGGAAAATTGTGAATTATCTAAAACAATTATGAAAGTCATGATTCCAAATGAATTTTTTCAAAATCAAAATTTTTATGGCAATTTGGAATCAATATTGAAATGGTTGCTATTAGAGCTTGCTTTGATGCCCATTAATAAAAACATACACATTCTTTGTTTAAACATCTCTTTTAAAGTTCACTTATAGGTTGGCCTTTTTAATTTCTTGGGCTGAAACTGCAACAGTACAAAAATCATTTCTTGTGCTTAAAAGCTCTCTGACATTTGGCAATAGATTTTGTTGATTTGGGCTGGTTAATGATTGCTACGTTTATGTGTGAATTGGGTGGGAGAAGGTCTTGTTGATTTTTGTTTTCATATTTGGGTTGGGTAGTCAGTTTAAGTGGATCATATGCAGGGGCTAGTGAGTTAAGTGATCCCCAGTTCAACTAGTGCAAGCACAATTGAACTCACGTTCTTATAAAGTTTTAGACAACACTGAAGTTGTTGATGGTTATACTTCTAATATATTAATATATGGTTTTCACCTTTTGAAGCTAACAAGAATATTGCATCACAGAAAATAGCAAACTTGATGACAACTGATGCCAAGGCAATTCAGGTTTGCTCTCTTTACCATTTGGGATATGTATATATAATTTACTTTGTAATTTGTGCATTACAAGACTTTATTCAGTTTATGTATTTGCAGAGTCACTTTTTTATAGCCAATGTACATAACTACATAAACAAAACTTTTAGTCTATGTAAAGGTGTGCATGTCAACTCCACACATATGTTCATATATTGCCAAAACAACGTATATAGTTAGATTGAGTACAGCCAAATCACTGAATTGTGTTTTGACTCTTTTTGATATGAAAGTCATTTTGTGCATATGGTGTAATTGACCTTCTCAAGGTTTACTATCATATATACATATATATATATATATATTTTTTTTTTTGATAAGTAAGAATGTTATATATACGAATGGCTACTCTGCATGAAAAAACATAGAGCAAACCCAGAAAATACAAGAAGAAGAAAACTGGAAAAAAAAAAAAAAATTCAAACAACAGATTAATTACAAAAGAGAAAGAGAGCTAAGAAAAGAGGGGAGAGAATCACTAGTCGTGAGTCCCTATGAACACCTTGATTTGGTGTTAACTTTCAATTTTTATCTAATAGTCTATGTTAGTGTAAAAATTAACAGTCTAGTGGGAAACAAAACACTCCAAAATAGCATTTAAATCCCTTTAAATTAGCAATATATGTAGTAAAAACAAGTCCCAGAAAACCCATAATAATCTATGTTGTAAACCCAAAGACCCCATATGATAAGAAAACAAGACTCTAGCCAATAATTTGTGAAATTTACAACCCCTTGACAAAGTACAGCTACCAAATATAGTTAGACGCATCCATGGTTCAAGGAGCTCTTAAAAGCACTATGCTAGTAGTTGAAAGTATGTAATATACATAAGAAGCCTAATGAGTTTGTTTATAGATAAAAACTTCAACTAAACAACTCTTAAGATTTCCTATCATTATGAACCACTTGATTTTAATGCACATCATCATCTTCCACTCTTGCAGAAAACTAAACCTTAGCACCAAGCCAAGGAAGGGTGCTTACACATCTGCTGTGAGAGGAACCTCCTTGATTCTACACTACCTCTTTGATATGCTTGTCGCATCAACTGCTTTTCTAGCTGTTCCAGCTCCTGAATTTTTTTAATCATAGCAACAACCTCTATGGGAAAGTCAGAGAGTTGAAAGGTTAGGAGTACCCACACGTTTAATTAATTCAGAAGTCAAGCAAACACTTGACACCCATTCAAAAATTGATGAAACAAGAAATAACCTATTTTCTTTCTATAAATGATAAAAAGGTGAGATTAATCTCCATTACATTTGTAAAGAGGTAGAGTGCAATGAACAGTTTTTCAATTAAGACACAATATCCACTTTTGGCCTTTTGCAATACACAAGAATCTCAACAAAGAAAGGAAAACTTTTTAAAAAAATTACAGAATCAAAATGCATGGAAAACCTCATTTCTGACCATCTCACAATTCGTCTTTAGATAGGATAAGAAACTCAAGGGAGCCATCAATCTTTTCCACCTGCAATTTCTATAAAGATGTCAGTGACTAATTATCCACACAACTAAAACTGAGAAGTATGGAAAGAGACACTCTTAACCCAACTAAATGTATCAATTAGGAGAGCTCTCTTAAATAGGGACTTGTAATAATATTGGACTATTGTCAGTAAACAACATTCCTCTAGCAGAATGCCAATATAAAATTTACATTTTCAAATGAACATTGGTTGGTGGGATCTCTAAAATGGTTTAAAGCTGCTGATTCTAGTATTTTTTTTTTCCTAATTTCTTTTGGCTGGGATGGTAAAAAAAATAAAATAAAGGCACATTCAACTTTACTTAATTTTTTAAGAAATATATAACCATTCCATAAAACCAAATAGTGAGAATATCTTGTACAGTAACTTGAGGACCTATCATTCATTAATGAGCTATACATTTGCAAGAAGTCGCAATATCTGCTTAGGGTGAAGTGGCTCATTGCGTCACTAAATTACAAATACTAGTGATCTTTGATTGTCCCAATCAGAGGTCATGTAGTTTAGCCCAAAAGGGTCTAATATTGCCCATATTCTATTTATTGAGATAAACCTGTGATACATCCTATGTAATAAATAGGTCAAAATCATTTAAAAATGGTATGTTCTCTCTATTTCCTTCTGTTTAGTGTTTTGGTTTGAAGTTGACTAACTGTTCATGATTTGTTCTCCTCTCTGCTTCTTCTTCTTTTTTTTTTTTTTTTTTTTTTTTTTTTTTTCAGCTGTATATATGTTACCATATTCTTTGGTTAATGATATCCTAAGAGTTTTGTGACAAACCATTAATTCATATTTAACATATCTTACTGCATAGCTTCTGTGTATCTTCTACTTTTAGCTCTATTTTATCGTGGTTCTTTCATGATGGTTGAATTTCAATTAGCACATCAAATATTTCTCAGAAAATTCAGAAAGTCTTTTGTTTTTTATTTTAAGGATTTCATTTGAATTATCACTTCTTATTTTTTCATATTTTCTAATAATATTCTACACTTATCTACTCTTTACAATTGTGCTATCTTCGTTGAAAAAATTGCAAAACTAAAGTTGCTGTGTATGAGAGAGAAGAAGAGTTCAGAAATTTTTTCTACAAAACCAACTACTTTCAAGCCAAAATTGGAAGGTTGTTATAGTTCCTGATTTTGATGAAGTTTCAGTATATTTTTCTTAACGAACGAAGCCTCATGCATGTTGACTGGTGTTGTTGCTTGAAGTTCCTCTACGTTTTCTCAAATGCTGGCCAGTTGGTGAGATCTTTTCTTATTGTTACTGTAAGTATCCACTTCAATGCATAGCGTTATGAATAATTTTTGCTGTGTAAAAGCCAAAGGCTCTAAATCAGTACATCCGAGGAACCCACAATAAAAGGAAGCTATAACTAGTCGTACACTACTCCTTCGCTTTAGAGCTTATAAGGCAGAAAGTGGGGGAAGATTCTTTCAATGTGAGACTCCAAAGGATGCTGTGTAAAAGCCAAAGGCTCTAAATCAGTACATCCGAGGAACCCACATCTAGCATTTGCTCTTGAGAATATTGTTGTAAACCCATTTTCTATAGTGGAAGATTGTTGTAAACCGATTTTCTGGTTTTTCCCTTTTCATTGAAGGGTTTTCCATGTAAAAATTCGGGGTCTTGATTGTGGCTTGCTACTGAGATTTTTATATTTATATATTGGTTATTGTGCTTATCTAATTTATTTGAAATACCCATTTAATTTGCACAAAGAGGGGAAAATGAAATAAATTTGTTGTTTGTTATATTAATTGACTGTTTTTCCAACAAAGCCTGACCTTTGGATTAGGCAATGTTTGGTGTCTAATGCCAAAACTTCTTTTTCTGCTTATACAAATTAGATCTCTTCATAGAGGTCATGCCATTCTTAGAACTAAATCAAGTGACAACTCTAATCTTTGTGCTAAGCTTGATTTAATAACATACTCATGTATCTATGTGTTGGATGGATGCATATCAGACTTCTTCAATGCACCACATCACAATCACATACCTCAAAATATTGTCTTTTTTAAGAAGTTAATAACTACCATTTAATTTTTTTTTTCTTTCATTACTTAGGCTTTTCTTTACCTCTATTTCAAGGTCAATTCCTGTTTCATATGTTTTATTTAAGTTTAAATTAATAGGAATAGTTTAGAAAATTTATAGCCATTTATTTTTAAAACTAATGTATTAAATAATATCCCTTAAGAAGAACTTTTTGATTCCCTAAACAATTTTTAACCATATGCAATAGAGGAAATAATTTTTTCAATATGTTTAACTGCGTTCAAAGTCACCCCTCGATACCTTCATTTGAATTTAAGTTACAAGTTTGTATGTTTTTGAAAGATAGACTTATGAAACGATTATTAAACCTTTTTTACTTCCACGATTTAGGCAACTGAATAAGGACTCCTCTGTTCATATTGTATGCTTCTAGAACTTGGTGAAAGGGTTTTGAAAGGATCTATAATTCACTCAAATGTGCAAAGGACCTTAACTAATTGCAAAGGACAATTACAATAAACAAAGCCTTAATCCCAATATTTTGGGGTCAGCTTAATTAATTGAAGAAAGAAAATGTGAACCCAAGTGGAATCATCATTTAATTCAATTTCCATCTGAATAAAATGGCATACTTTGACTTCATTTTCGTTCCCTTATTCTCTATCTTCCCTTATTCCTTATCACTAGTAGTTAAGAAATGTCGGGGCAAAACACATTATAGACTTATATAGTATAGTAGCATTTTTCATAGTAAATATAGAACAGCACAGATGGGAGAAGAGACTCTCTACCAAGTACCAATCCAACCCCTCTACATAACCGAGTTGTTTATTGCCAAGTGCTAAAAATGCTATGGAGCTATTATGTTCAATGTCACCAAGCTTATGGCAACCCCTTGAGGACCAAAATGCTTTTCATAATTATTTCTCAAAAGTAAAAGAATGTTTTATTAGAGTTATGTTGACTCTGCAGAAACGTTGATGCTTCATAATTGTTTGGGAAAAAAAAGTGGTTGTAGCACTCCATATGACCCTTGAAACAAAGGTTTATAACGCCCTTGTTAATTAATGTAAACACTTAAATTTGAGAAATAGTAACAAATAGACAAATGCCACCCTTGATGTTAGTCACTATGCATAGAAACATTCATACTATAAGCATGTGGCTCAAATCAAGACCCAATTCCGTGCCAAAACACTAATAATTATTTTAGCAGTCACAATTTTTTTTGTTTATTTGCCAATTATCTTCTTAATGTTTACACAAATGGACAAGCATTCCTTATTGAAACAGCCCATAATATATTGAACCCTGAGAATTTACTGAAAGTTCAAATATGTGTATAAACAACTTTGAACGTTTAGACCCCCAATTTACAACTTAACCAATTCAAGCATTATGTCAAACAACTAGTATGCGGAAAATGAACATAAGCTATAATATAGAATTGGATAAACTATCTAAGCCAAATTAAAATCACAACCCACAGCAGATAATAAAAAGGCAAAGATAAAAGGGAAGGAAGATGCAAACACAAAGACAACACGCGATGTGTTATCGAAGAGGAAACCAAAGCCCTCGGCGTAAAACCTCTCCGCCGCCCTCCAAGCGGTAAACAATCCACTAGAAAATGTAGTTGGGATACATGGACAACAATAGACCCTCCAAGCCTAATCAACCCAGTGCATCTAAGCCCTCCAAAGCTTCTTGCTCCAACGAGGTTGCGCCGAACCTTTTTCTTTTCTAACTTCCCGGATTCCGCTACTAGACCATAGTATCAACTAATGAAAATTGGTTCCTTCCTAACTGCTTCCCAGAACACCAAACAACCCTCTCACAGTAATGGATATGGTGAGAACAAGGTTTTGGTAAAAAGCCTCTCAAGGGTTTGGCAATGGAGAGGAAGAGAGTTGAGGAATTTGAAGAGGCACTTATGTAAAGATTGTACATGAATCAATCTTGTTTTACTCTAGGGTTTCTCTCTCAAAATTCTCTCTGGAAGCTCTCTTATATTTGTGGGTAAAAGGGGTATTTATACTGGAGTGAGAGAGGAATGTGAAACGTCAGGTTTTACAAAACAGGGGTGGCTCGCGGCTTGACCTCGCGACTTGATTAAGTCGCGAGATCCAGTCGCGAGATAACCGTATGGCCAGTTGTCCTGTTTTGTCCTGTAGTGCTCCAGCTAGCATGACTGTTCACATTCCGGCATGCTTGGCACGTGTGCTGCGTCTGGTGGCTTGCAGCCGCGAGTCACCCGCGAGGCCAAGCTGCGAGTCTCTGTTTTCTTGCACACTCTTGAGCAAACTTCACTCTATCTCACTCACTACCCTTACAACAAGCCCACCTAAATACAGGGTTACTAAATGTTGAAATACAAGCAAATTTGGCACGGAATAAAGCCAATTAGATGGTTGAATAAATTCAACCTTACATTTACTTACCTAGTTACCATGGCTGTCAAGCAGCAATGGCTTTCACCATGGTAATGGGGAGAAACATTATATATGGTGCTGTATAAGTATTACACAGAAAAAAGAAAAAAAAAGTGTAAAATACATATGCTAAAGGAGGTAAAATGATCACTCCCGAGCAACTACAACTACTTGCTTTCCTACATTTTGGCCACTAAAAATTCCTACAATAGTTGAAGGGCCATTTTCAAGGCCTTCGGCTGTGTCTTCAACATATGCTATCTTTCCTTCTCTAATGTAAGGTAGCACAAGGTCTAAGAAGTTGGGAAAGAGGTGGTAGTAATCATACACTGTAAATCCTTCTATACGAAACCTCTTATATACCAAAGATAATAAATTTCTTATGCCTTCAGGTTGATCAAGATTGTATTGTGAGATCATTCCAGCTACTGCAATGTGACCATGGAATCTCATGTTAAGGAGAACTGCATCAAGCATTTTGCCTCCGACATTATCAAAGTAAATGTCAATGCCTTCAGGAAAACACCTAACATTATTACCAAAAAAAAAGTCAGTGCCTCTCAATTTTTTATAAAAGTTGCTCTTGCAGTTGTAATTAACAATTAGGCCTTGATATTGCTGTTGAGATATAGTTTCTGCCAAAGTTTATTCTTTAATGTTATGCAATTTGCAGTCACCATGAATAAATTAGTGAACGCAGTGCAATTTTGCCTCACAGCTAATAATAAGAAATTTTGCCTCATTAATTTCTTTTAGATTATTTATAAGCAAATTTTCCACTGACCTTTTTAGAGCTGCATCCAAGTCATGCTCTTCCTTATAATTGAAAGCCTCGTTGAATCCGAACTTGCTCTTAAGTATATCAACCTTGTTCAGATAAAAGCAGGACAAGTGTTGAAATTTCATTTAAAAAAAAAGATCATGTTTCTATCTCCCCTGCTTTAAAACAGAGATTAAGCATGCATAGCAGCTTAAAATTTTGGTCCAAATAATAAAATCATACAACAGGGTGAGGACTAGGAGAATTTGAATAAGATTTCAGAATATTATGCAAATTTGTGTTAAAATACTTTAAAGGTCTAACCAGAGACAAACAAATAACAGCTCATTCAAGGAGGAAAAAAGGAGATCAAACCTGCAAAATCAGTTCGAATTAAGAACAAAATATATACTATTGTTTCAAATTCATTCAAAATGGATGTTAGTAAAAGGTGATGATATAATCAGAAGATCAACTTACGTGTATGTTATTGTTGTCACAAATATCTAATTGAATTATTGAATAAAAACAATATTGTTGGTAGCACTGTCAGAACAATGCATACCTAGTACTTTTCTCCTTCAAATATTTTAAAGAAGATTCCAATTAAGGTTGATGTACCTTTTCTTTGCTTCCAGCACTTCCAACAACATAACAACCCATCAATTTGGCCAATTCCCCAACTAGTTGGCCAACTGCACCAAATGCTAATGAGACAAAAACATATTCTCCTTTCTTTGGTGAGCAAAGTTCATAGAAACCAGCATAAGCAGTCATACCAGGCATACCTATGTGCAAAAGTAAATCCAATTAGATGGAGCATTTACTATGTCAATGTTTTTTTTTTTTTAAAAGAAAATATCTATAGTTGCTAGTATGTAGAGAAGGAGATGGTGTAGAGGACATAAAAGAGTGACATGAACAAGAAAGATTATGTAGTATAATTACACTGCAAAGTATCAAATTCATCTTTAATCCAGAGTTCCACGAGTTGTATATTCCAATCACATAAAAGATTATGAAGTAAAATCCTTTTTATTTTGTTTCTTTATTTTTCTTGAAAATCAAATCCATCTTATAAACTTTTTTCCCAATTGATGAGCAAATTACTTACCAAGAAGTCCAGTATAGTAGGAAAGGGGCACATTAGTGTGCTGGATTTTAAAGAGGCTTTCAGTCATTGTGATGAGGTTGTATTCTTCCCATTTGGTTACCCCTAAATGAGATCTCCTTTCTTGAAGTCCGGGTGCCTAGATTCCAAAACTTTAGCCACTCCATACCCAACTATTGGCTACATGTTTCACCAAAAAAATAGGTTCATTTGTGAAAACAAAAACTATAATAACAATTCTCTTTATTTCAAATTGAACCATTTCATGGTTATTAAATACAGCAAATTTAAAGGTGTATCCATTGTCACAGCAAGCAAGAGAGTTATATAGCATATATGCAAGAGAAAGAGAGTGAGTCAGTGAACTATGAGCATGAACTTATTGAATGGGGTGCAAAGGAATAAAAAAGGCGATCTGGGATTTTAGCCTTAATGCCTTGCATGTAAGGATCACAGGACAAGTAAAGGTTCCTCACCAACACTTCTTTTGAACCCTCTGGCACCTTCAAGCTTATGCTACTTGTGCCAAAGTACATGTCTGTTTCATTGGGATTTCCATCTATGTAGTCTCTAGCTAGCACTTGTTTGTTTCTCACTTCTTCACCATCACCTGCCATTGCTAAAACCTTTCCCTCTCTCTTTTTTTTTTTTTTTTTTTTATAGCCTGTTGCACTACAAATAATAAAAGAGAGAAACAATTTATTATAGGCAAGATAGTGATCGTTATCAGGTTTGTAATGAGCTACAAATTTGACTACTATTCATCAAGAAAGAAACTTGGATATAGTGACAATCAGATATAGTTTAATAAGAATATTTAATGTGAAGTTCTAGGGGCTGTTTGATACCTAATTTTAAACACATGTTTTCAGTTTTTAAACAATATTACTTGTATTTTTACATACTTTTTACCCATACGTATTTCTAAAAAAAAAACTGAAAACTATTATTTAAACACACGTACCAAACGGGCCCTAACTTCTATGCATAATGTTCTTTTTGTACGAGACTCTCCAAATAGCATTAAATTGTTCAAAATTGACGGTTTGATTGTAAAAAAAAATTTTCCAAGTGCTTTCGTGTCAAAGCGGGATGATAGAATTGTACGCAGTGTATAGATATTCTAGGAACACAATAAGAGAAGGGATGTGCCAGTTCAAGGCCTTGACCCAAAGCCCACATTTTTTAATGGTTTTTTTTTTTAATGAAAATTTTAATGGCTTTACTCCTTTATATAAAGGCACAAAATTGTAGAATAATGCTAAAAATATTACAAATTTATGCATATAAAGCTCACAAATGAATTCATTTAAATTAACCTTCATTTGATTAGTATGAATTAAATTTGTTTAATTGATATTTAAATATTAAAGACCCCATTTATATTTATTGCCTTAACCTCGAATTATATGGTGTCAACCTTGGGGGAACTAGAAATCACCTAGCGATTACAGTTATGGAGCCATTGTTGTTGCATATAAATTTTTTTTTATATAAGATTGAAATTCTACTCTAACCTAATCTAAATATATATATGTGTGAAGTTCCCTCCTAAAAACTTGAATCCCAGCCCTTACCCCCCACACCTCACAAGCACTTAAACTTGTGGAGTGACCATTATACCAAGGGTGTATGGTGATATTTTAAGAGAAGTGGGGTTGGTTCCTGGTGAGTTATTAATAAATTTTAGTGTCTTTTTTTTTTTTTTTTGTCATTTTATTTAAGAAATAGCTTAAAACTTGAATTCTTTTCATCTGCTTTTCTTATCTATTTCATTGAGTGATCCACTACTCCCTTTTTTTTTTTTTTTTTTTTTTTTTTTTTTTGGGTTAGGTTTGTGATTTGTGTCCATGCATTGAGCACTACGGTGTTAGGCTTACTAAATAGACTTTCTGTGAGTATTGAAAATTAAGTAAGGATATATATGTGTGTGTGTGTGTGTGTGTGTGTGTGTGTGTGTGTGTGTGTGTGTGTGAGGGGGGGGGGGGGGGAATTCTTAGGTATTCCTAGAGCATGGAGAAATGATGCTCCCCTCCTCTCACATTCATAGTGAACCCCACCATAAATGTGAGGTAGGAACAAACCTAGGATTTTAAGCTAGCGGGAGCCGAAGTGTAAAGAAAAAAAAAAACTCAAAATCAGTGTTCATATAGTATTAAAAAATTATAAATGCTCAAATATGTTGTTTCTAAATATAATAAGATGCGATTACCAACAAAGAAAAAAACAAAAACAAAATATATATTTTTAATTTCCGCGTGTCTTATTGTAACAGGTTTGTCTAGAAATATACGTACCCATATTTTTCTGCCGCGGCGTACTTTTTGTGTCATTGCCTGCCACCCTGCTTCTATTTTTCTAGACGTGATCCACGCGAGTTCAAGTGTTGACTAGAAATTTATTTTATTTTATTTTATTTATTACTTCATTTAAAATAATATAAACAACTCATTAAAATAATAAAGGAAGAGTTAGAATTTGAGTTTTTTAATTGAAGGAAGAGATATAATCTTAATAAAATATTGTATTTTATTTTTAATAACTTGCTACAGTCAACTGGTATTTATACCAGTTTACTGTAGTTGCAAAAAATTTAACTTTGGCTTCTCCAATAACATATGATTTTTTGATTCTTTGGTGGTAAAATAGTTTTTTTTTTTTTTTTTTGGTGTGGCTAAAATACAATCACCATTGTGAATGTTTTTATTGTTTTTGTTAAGTTTTTAGGTTTGATAGTTGCTATTTTGATGATGTTAACTAGGCTTATTGAGGAGAAGGGGAGTTTTAAGGTTTTGTAAGGGAGTCCAACTACAAAATAAAATATCTAATAACTTAAAAAAAAAAAAAAATTTAGACCGAGGGGGGACTCGGACCCCCACCTGGGTCTATCCCTGGTGAGAGGAGGGTGCACCATCCTCCATACTGAGGGAGTATCATTCTCTATACTTTAGGAGTACCTATCAAACCAATAAGGAAGATTTATTCAATGTTAAGTACTGAGGTTGCACACTAGTTAACTTTAGCTGATTATCGATAACCACTCAAATGGTCTAATGGTACCTCTGGGTTAAAGGGGAGGGGATAGTTAATAGAGGCAGTATACTAAACACCCTAAATATATATATATATATATATATATATATATTGATCATTATCTTTTTTTTGAAAATAAGCTCATTATCTTACTGATAGTCTGATAAGGATCAGATAACATTTTCAATAACAAGACATTTACGAAAACGCCATTAGAATACCAGGAAATGATACAGCCGCCATTAGCTCATTATCTCTTTGCCGACCAATACCAGGAAATGATACAGCCGCCATTAGCTCATTATCTCTTTTCCGACCAATACCAGGAAATGATACAGTCGCCATTAGACGGAAAAACGATTGGTACAGCCGCCAGTGCCGCCACCGCCAGATCTTACCTCATCATATATGTAATCTTCAGGAAATTATTGAGTATATCCAGAAGATCAAAGTCAACAATGTTTAATACTCCCTCCAATAAATGTGAGACTCGTTTTCATATGTGGGTTTTTATTTTCATGATTCCATGGTTAAGGCTTAAGAAAAAAGAATTTTGTTTCATACTTATTGGATTTTGATACCGGTAATATAATATAATTTGATATCAAATACATTTTCCTACGATATGGGGATTTAAAGCATGGATGTATTTATCAGAAATAATTAGAGGTGTGAACTAGTTAAACTCCAAAGTTATTATTAGAATGTCTCTATTTTCATCACCCTACTATTTCTCAAACTCTATACTAGTAGGAATAGCTTCCATGCCCAAATTTGAGAAGGAAAAAACACAATTAAAAATAATACTCTGATTATATAATGTATTATAAACCTGATTTAAAATACTAGTATTACTATTTTCGTGTGCATTCTAATAAGTATTACTGTTTACTAAAAAAAATGATAGTCATTTGGATAATTTTTTTTTTAATTGAGTCATAATCATGTTACAACTCATCTAACTTTAACTAATGTTATATATGTAATAACTTTTTATTAAATTAATATTTTGAATACCTGTATTGGATTGCATGTTATCTACATTATTAATGCATATGCCAAATTTTGTATTAGTTGTATAATATATATATTATATTAAAGTTGAAACACAATTAGAATTCACTATAAATTCTAATTGTTATCTAATTTTGCGCCACTTGTCCAAATCATGATTCAAAACTTTTTTAAAATAACAAATACCTTAAGAATATTGGTATTTATTATACTCCAATCCTACTAACATATTACTATTATTAGAACCCATAACATTTAATATATTATAATCATTTATTTATGGGTCATGTTAACGGATGCTCTTATGAAAATCATTAATAAACTATAATCGAAAAGTTTTGACATTACTTTCATGGAAAAATATAAAAAGCTATTTACAACATTTATTATTTTATTATTCTCTCAATAAAATATTACTAAAAATAGTTTCTAAACTAATATTCTAAAGACATTGGTTAACATTTCCCTTTATTTATTTTCCTAGTCATGTTATATAAAGAAATATGATTGGTCAACTAAGTATAGCGCCAACCATCATCAATGGTTGGCGCTATACATAGTCATGTTATTTACCTAGTCATGTTACAATGACATTTTCCGCTTCAAAAAGTATAGCGCCAACCATCATCAATGATGTTTTTCATATATATTTTTTCTTTCAAACCATCAATAAGGCAGTGACTTATGTGACACAATGACATAAACATTTAGTTTTAATTAAAAAACGCACTCATACAGAATAAAACATTAAGAATATGTGTACTACAAATAGGACTTCTGTTCACAAATTTCAGTCTTTCACCACCATTACACAACCATTTCAGAGAGAAAAAAAAAATATCGAAACACAAACACACAGAGATATAGAGGCAATGGCTGCTAGTGTTGGAAAGGAAGTGAGCAACAAGCAGTTGATATTGAGGGACTATGTCACCGGTTCTCCCAAAGAATCAGACATGTACATGAAAACTAGTACTATCAAATTGGAGATCCCAAATGGATCGAAAGCAGTTCTGTTGAAGAACCTCTACTTATCATGCGATCCTTTTATGCGGATTCGCATGAATAGAGCTGAAGATTCGATCTTCACTTCCTGTACCCCTGGCTCGGTAAGCCTCTATTTTCGTGTACACATATACAGTAATACACAACAATTTTTACAATGGTTGAATTAGTAAGTTTTAATTTGTTCTTACTTGGGCCTATCACAATTTGACTCATCGACAATTGTGAATTATTTTTTGTGAATTGTTTTGTGACTCTCTATATATACTCTCTATATATATATATTGATCAATAAAAACTATTAATGCAAATTGATTGGTAATAAGTTTTGAGTTTTGAGCTAGCGATTATGAATTGGTGCAAACATGCAGGCATTATCTGGGCATGGAGTGGCTAAGGTTTTGGATTCCAGGCATCCAGACTACAAAGAAGGTGACTTTGTTTGGGGACCAGCAGTATGGGAAGAGTACAGCCTAGTCGAGGAACCTAACCTTACCAAAATTCACCATACAGATGTACCACTTTCCTATTACACTGGAATTCTTGGTCAGTTATTTGGTTTGATGGTCATTAATTTTGCCTCTCACAATATATATTTAACTTATCCAATCAACTATGGCTACAAAATCTTCCACAATATTCCATAATTTGGTGAGATAACAAATTGTTATTTTGGCAGCTTTTATAATTGCGAGTGCTCCTTTTTCTTTAGTGAGTGGTTTTCACTTTTCAGATCTTCATATGTGCTTGTATTTTTACTGTCACTTGTACTTATCAGGAGGATACTTTTTGAATTAAGGATCCTAATGATCAAGATTTAGATTAAATATTATAAATATAAGATATATCTGAACCATATATACACCCTTAAATATAAGAAATAAAATCTTATCCATATTATATTTTTCTTTTTCTTTTTCTTTAATCTGAAGATAATATATTTTTTTTTCATATAATATAAAAACGATTGACAAATAAGATTCATGTTGATTTTTTTTTTTTTTTTTTTTTTTTTTTTGGGGTTCCCCTCCATATTTTGAATGTGTTCATATATAGGTTATCCTGGTATAACAGCATATGCTGGTTTCTACGAAATTTGTTCTCCTAAGAAAGGAGAATATGTCTTCGTTTCATCTGCTTCCGGCGCAGTTGGTCAGCTCGTTGGACAATTCGCAAAGTTGACGGGTTGCTATGTGGTTGGAAGTGCAGGAAGTCAACGAAAGGTCTACTAACTCTTTTTTTTTTTTTTTTAATTAAAAAAGATCTAGTAACTTATTATATTGTATAGATAACATAAAATAAACTATGCAATCTCATGTTTCAATTATATATATATATATATATATTTTTTTTTTCTATATTTCTTTTGTGTTTTTAGAAATTAAATATCTCATCCTTTTTGTTTTGTTTTTATTTTTTATAACAATATTGGCATATATATTTTTAGTGATTAATTAATTCTAAAATCCTAATTCCTCAAAAAAAAAAAGAAAACAAAAAAAGAAGAAGCAATATCAGGATAATTCCTTTAGTTATATAATTTCTAGGGAATTTTTTGTTTCGTAGCTTCCTGGAAATTAGTACTGATCGATTGCTTTCCCTTTGACCACTGTATGCTTTTAAATTATTCATGGCATATACATGTGTAATAAATAACAAGTGATGTCAAGGTATTAGAATTTTATTATAAGAACATTATAAATTGAGATATATTAGTTTACAAATTCAAAGCAAACTATAGTTGAAAATTGACGTGACAGTGACAATTTAACTTGAGTACTAATGTATCACCATTTTAATTTGTCTTTTTACTTTTTAATAATTGTTTTTTGAAACCATTTACACTAGTCATCAAGTATTGAAACTTGTAATACTTTTATTATTTTTCATTTATCTATTGAACTAACATTATGAGAATTTAGAACTTTTTGAATTTCTGACTATTTATCGACTTTGTGTAATCACCATCTAACTTTTCATATCTAATTCTCTCTTTGAAAGCAAGTGGTATGAAATACCATGTCATGTCTATAGTGATGTTCTGGAAATAGTGCACATATGAAATAATTACTTTCCCTTTTTGTTTCTTGGTAAAGGAGAGATGGTGCTAATTGCATACATAACCTCTGTTAAATGAATACTTATTTATTGTCTTCAATCAGGTTGATTTATTGAAGAACAAGTTTGGGTTCGATGAGGCTTTCAATTATAAAGAGGAGCATGATTTGAATGCTGCTTTGAAAAGGTCGGTATTTGCTACCGTGTGTCACACGTGGTACCAATCTAACATGTCACCATAAGCTTTTAAAGCTCACTTTTTTCTACATGATATATATATATATATATATATATTCTAATTTTTCTCTTTAATGTTACAAAATAGGGTTAAACTATATAAAATCATAGTTGTTTGATACTAAAAAAAAATTATCTTCTCAGAAGTCATTTTCACAAATTATGTTATCTAAATTTTTATTTATTAATACAATACACGTTACTATTGGTTTTTATTTTGGCATGGCAGGTATTTCCCGAATGGTATTGACATTTACTTTGACAACGTAGGAGGGAAAATGCTTGATGCAGTTCTTCTAAACATGAGAGACCACGGGCGCATAGCTGGATGTGGAATGACCTCAACCTACAATCTTGATGAGCCTGAAGGGATTAAAAATTTGATGTTTATCATATACAAGCGAATTCGTATGGAAGGATTTTCAGCTATTGAATACTATCACCTCTATCCCAAGGTCTTAGACCACATATTGCCATACATTAGAGAATCAAAGATAGTATATGTGGAAGACTTAGCTGAAGGCCTTGAGAATGGTGCAGCTGCTTTCCTAAGACTCTTTAGTGGCCGCAATGTTGGAAAACAAGTACTTGTAGTTGCTCGTGAATAAGAGCAAGTTTGGTACAGTAAATGAATTGGAATAAAATCCTATGCACGTATTTGACAATTGGTTAATTTTGTATCACAATCTCATATATATACATTTAGAGAAGATTAATAAATGAGATGTTATCTTTTAAGGATTTTTTATTTTTATAATTATATGCAAAGAGGGGTTTGTATTTATTGAGATATATTAATTCTTAATATTATTCTACATATATTAAGGAATAGTTATTGTTATTCTCTTGGAGAGATATAACTATTCATTGGTTTAATAGCATTCACACTAGCTCCAAAGGAGTTTTTTGACTGAAATAATGATAGAAGTATATTAATCAAAAGAAAATACAAAAGAAAGCCTGGCCCAGGAGTTTTACAGTACTGAAATTGGCCCAAAGAACAATGGACCTATTACTCCAGAAGCACCGAAACTTAAAAAAAAAAAAAAAAACAAAACAAAAACAAAACAAAACAGGGTATATTCGTAAACATATATTTCATCTGTGGGGGAGGGACTTGGCAAGTCTCTGATATTCTTTGAGCAAGGAGTCTGCTTGCTTAAAAATCTCATTCGGATGGGTTTGAACATGCTTAAACTGGAAGCGGCTATGAGAGTTCCACAAAGACCACAACGTTATAGCCCACAGCTCGAGTTCCTTTCTGTCAAGCCTCTATATCATATGACGTGCAAGCATGAAGAAATTCTTGGCCAAGGAACTGCTCTTTTGCAGCTTACCCCGAACCAAAGCCCAGACGTTACGGGCAAACGGGCACTCCCATAGAATATGCTTTGTTGTTTCATCCTGTTGGCTACAAAAGAAGCACTTAGGGTCAATCTGCACTTTCCGCCAAGCAAGGTTGGATTTTGTAGGTGTTAGAGATATATGGTATAAGTAGGACTGGGCTTGGGCCTATTACATTAGGCTAATATATGTCTAATATATATCTCTAACAGTAGCTACAACATTGCAGCAAGCTCTCCACATAAATGTTCGAACCTTCAGAGGGACATTTAGGGACCATAATCTCTTCAACAGGCTCAAATCTTATGCAGCGAAGGAGTGCCCCTCAGAGGGAGGATGGCTGAGCCGGTGAGCCATTTGATATGCAGTCTTCATCGTAAACTCCTGGGGCTTATTTTCCTTCCACGTCAACTTATCTCTTGTGTTCAATGTGCCCACCTTAATCCTCAAAATATCTTCCACTGTGGCTTGAGTGAAGGTGGCAGTGAGGATGCTTCAATCCCACTGATGGGTCACCTGGCTGATCAAGTTGTAGACTCTCAAATCTTTGTCTGCCCCATCACGAAAACGTGGGGGGGTGTGGTAGCCACTTATGAGAGTTGATACTAATGGATCTCCCATCGCCCACTCCCATATGGACCCTTCCATGTTAGGGCATATGTGGAACTTGTTAGAACATATGTTATGTAAATTGGCTAATCCTTTGACAAAATGAACTTTACTTGTAATTGGGTAGATTTAGGATGGGTTAAGACTTCAAGAAACATGTTGTTTAAGTTAAGTGTTAAAGCCATAAAGATTAGACCAAAAAACAAGTAAAGAAAAATTGTTTATTAAAGCTGGATAGAAGCTAAACAGAATCTGGACAGATTCTCGATAAAAGCTCGACAGAAACATAACTATTAAGATCTAGTGAACAAAGCTCGACAGAATCTCGACAGATCAAGAATCTATCGAGACTTACAAGATCAGAATTTCTAGATCTGATTTTCAACCCATGCTGAAATATTTGTGTAGGGTTTTTTTTCTCACAACCTTAGACATATATAAGGCTTCTTTTAAAGGCCGTCACAGAGGATATGCACATAGAGAACATATGAAAAAAGTGACCGAGTGCCTTATTCTCTTTGTAAGAAGTTACTGCGTCTTTTGTGCCTTAGGGTTTTGTAACCAAGTACTTCTTGATCTTCATTGTTGATGAAGTGAAGAACTTTGCAGCCAACATCTTCTTCAAGTTGGTGGAGTTAGTCACGTACTGGGATCCGTGCATCATTGGTTAGTCACGTACTAGGATTCGTGCAAAATAGTGGCGTTCATATATTGAAGAGTTCAGAGATTCTGAAACGATAGAAGGTTTCTGCTGTAAGTTCATCTACGGGGATTGTAGAGTCTAGGGACAAAAGTTTTATACTAGATCTGAAACTTCTCTTTACTATAGTGGATTGCTTTTTGGGAAGGATTCCCTCTAGGTTTTTTACTGTGAAACTAATTTGTTTCATTAGTTTTCCTAGGTCATCATATCTTGTTTTATTTACTATTCCGCCATGCATGATATTGACATGATATTGATGTTAGTTTGTTTTAACAAGGTTTATTCATAATAAATCTAATTAACAACTTGGGTTTAAAACTTGTTAATTATATCAACCAGGGTCTAAATTTCCCAACATTCCATAATCACGTCATGAGCTTGCAACAGGCTCCCCCAAACAAAAGATGGATTCGAGCCTAGCTTAGCCTCCATAAAAGAGCAATGGAGGAAGTACCTTGCCTTATACACCCAGTAGAATAGTGAAAGTGTCTGCTTAATAAGCCATCACGCTTGTTTGGTCAAAAGCGTGGATATCTCAAAAGCCCATTCCTCCTTTCTTCTTTGAGCCACACAACTTACCTCAATTAATCCAATGAATCTACTTCTCATTCCGAGTTTTACTAAATTGAAACTCTACCTTTTCTATTTTAAATAACTTATTATGCAAATGCAAGACTATTTATTTATTTCTTTAATATATACATATATATATATATAATATTATTTTTTTTTCTCTTCAAACATATATAAATAAACATTTTAATCTACTCTCCACCTTACCTTTCACAACAATAACACCTTCTTCCTCGCAATAACACCTTTAACTTGAGCTAATGGGAAAGTGGAAACCATGAAAATGTTCTAATTTAATTGTTTACAAGTTTCTTTTAAAGGAAAATATTTTTTACAAAATAAACTAGCTAATATTAATTTAAAAAAAAAAACAAAAAAAGATAATAGAAAGAAAAAGATGACTTGATTCAAAGTGTTAGTGAGCCTAGAAAGGAAAGAAAAGAGAAAAGTAAGAGACTTTTTTTTTAGATAGAGTTTCAACTTATGACATCCGCTTCTGATAATAGCTCTTTATTATCAGGCCAAGATACCAATCAGTTTTTGGTGTAAGTCGGGATTGAACCCCAGATCTCTTATTCAACCATTGGAGACTTTACCAATTAAACTAACTAGGACCCAAAGACACACATGATTTAAAGAAATTTAATTTGACATGTGGGCTCTTATTCTTGATCCCAAGAGAGGAAAAACCTAATTTAGCCCTTTTACAATGCAAATGGACGCAATCTTATTTGATCACGCAAATACTTATTTGATATGTACAAAAATCATATATATATATATGTGTGTGTGTGTGTGTGTGTGTGTGTGTGTGTGTGTGTAATAAAAATTGGGCTTAGAAGTCATGGTTGAGCCAAGTGGCTTATCAATTTTTCTTTAGATAAAATGTGTTTTTACCAAAACAAGCCACATGCATTTAAGTTTTAGCTGATAGAAACAACAACTTATTTATTATTATCTATTTCTTTAGATAAAATAGGAATAAATGTTTTAACAAAACATGCAACATATGCATTTTAGATAAGATATTAATGAGTGTTTTAACAAAACATACAACATGCATTTAAGTTTCAATTGATAGAAACAACAACTTATTTGTTTTTATCAATTTCTTTTGATAAAGCAACATTAAGTGTTTGAACAAAACATGCAACATGCATGTTTGGAGTTGTAGAATAATAGCAGTTTGGAGTCTTTGAACCCTAAATCTCTGGTACCAAAAAAAAAAAAAAAAAAAAAAGGTAAATTGCAAATTACACCCCTAAAGTTTGGGGGTGTTTGGAATATTGTATATCCTAAAGTTTTAGAATTTAGAATTTACCCTCTGAAGTTTAGCGTATTTGGATTTACACCCTGATATTTTAGAATTTGGATTTTACTCCCTAAAGTTTGAGGGTGTTTGGATTTTACACCCTAAAATTTTAGAATTTGGGAGTGTAAGATTCAAACACTTCCAAACTTAAGGAAGTAAAATCCAAATTCTAAAACGTTAGGGTATAAAATCCAAAGAGTGTAAAATCTAAACATCCCCAAACTTTAGGGAGTAAAATCCAAATACACCTAAAAGTTAGGGTGTAAAATCCAAATTATGAAATATTAGGATGTAAAATCCAAATACTCCCAAACTCTAGATGGTAAATTTCAAATTTTGAAATTTTAGAGTGTAAAAATTAAAATCCAAACATTCCCAAATTTTAGAGGTAGAATTTTTAATTTACTCAAAAAAAAAAAAAAATCAGTTGTACTATATTCATGTATATAATCTATATTTTAACGTTACAATTAGAACCCATATCTATTTGTAAATGACGTAAATTTGTTGTAGTGGAGAACTTCAAGTCCATGGTGTACAAGTGTTGATTCTGTTTACTATTCGTAGTTTAGAGCAACTAGTCGCTAACCCGTGCGATGCACAGGATAGTTAAACAAAATTTATATACATTCACTTTTATTGGTACAATCATTTGAAAATAATTCTAACTAATACCCAAATGTAAGAGACACATTGACTTACTATTTAAAGTTGCCTTCTAAAGTATTTATACATATTGTGCAATTGAGCCTTAATTTCTCATCTACGGTTAGAAATATAAACTGCAAATATATAAATAAAGACCATGACTTGAGAAGGACGCATTAAACTTCAAATTAGAGTAGTAAGGTTACTTTCTCAATCTTTGATCAATTGTAATAATAATATAGAGGAAATTCAAAACATGGAAAGAAAATAAAAATTAAAACAATTAATTCGATTATCTTTCATGCTATACTTTGTAATTGTACGGAATTAAGTCAACTCAATTTAAGTAGTTGTAATAAAATTGGCTTCTACTATTCTCTATTCTATAGAGATATAAACATATTGGATTTCTCAAACAATTACCAGTATTGCAATAAAATGATTTATTATTGAAAATAAGAAACAAATAAAATCTCTCTATAGCTTAAGAAACACAATATACTAAAATTAAAGAGAGAAAATTTTCGGAGGACAAAATATTATAGATAATTTAAAAGAATTTTGGTTTAATTCCTGAACACTGTAACTCCATAAAATTCATACTAATAATAATATTTTATGATAGCGCGGTTAGAATTTTGGTTTAATTCTTGAACACTGAATTAGAAATTGATTATATGAGTATTCAATGGTGAACAAAAATGAAGTTAAAATTTGAGCATTGTAACAACTTCTTCACACATTATTCTATGGGTAGCAACGAATTTAATTTGATTGTGTTACTATATAATCCAAACTTATTAATATATCAGGACTATGAATTAGCTCAATAAAACTATCAAAGCCTTTCCACTACAAGAATATGTGAAGAATTTGTTAATTTGAGCAAACTTAAACCCCTCCATCCACTTAAATTTTAGAAACAGATTATACACTTAAAATGGTTAGTAATTTATAGCACTTACGTACCCCCCACTATTACTATACAGACACCAAGTGCGGTCATCGTAACCCTTTGAAAGAACCTTCCCCAATTGGACCCTATCAAAAAAAAAAAAAAAAAAAAAAACACCCAATTAACAAAATTGATCCAAAAGGGTCTAAAAAGCACACAAAATCAATTCAAAAAACAAAAATATGAGACAAAGTAATTACTTTCCGCTGCCAATGAAATCGTCTTCTGTATTGCTGTTCCAAACTGCAACACTTATCTCTCTAAGGCCTTCAATTAACGAAAACACAAACTTCTCTTGGAATATCGAAGTATTATGACCATCTATACACATACACAAAAAAAACAAAATCAACATAACTCACTATAACTCTATAGAAGCCTCAAAAATATAAAGAGAAATTAAAGGGGTTGAATTTGATATTTATATTTGGAGAGAGAGAGTTTGCAGAAACCGTGGCTTTATATTTCTTAACTTGAGAGAGGGGTAAGGTTGCTAGGGTTTTGAGGAGTTATAATGTTTTTATTTTTATTTTTTAAATATTATGCTAACGTGGAAAATTGTGGTGCCAGCAGAGGCTTCGGTTATATATATATATATATATATATATAGATTAATAAACAAAGAAGCATGACACCATAAGAGAAAATATAAGATAACATATAGTGCATATACCTTACTCCATAGCTGTGATAAAATATCCACACAAAAGGAATTGAAAACTTGTACAACAAATGCAATAAGCTACTTCTGATGTGAGACAACCTAACATATGTCTCCATAAGGCAAAGCTTAAGGTTATATAATCTAAAATAATATAGAATATAGCATCTTTGAACCACACAAAAAGTTAGCAAACTTACCACAATACTTGTAGTTATACTATATATTGTAAAGTACTACTCCATCGCCAATGAAAGTCATGTAAAATCTCATGGGGTCTGGAAGAATAGACAGCCGCAAGATCACCTCCACCAAACACAAAACAAAAGCAAAAAAAACTTATTCACAAAAAAGAGAAAAAGCAATAGCAAGCGTACCAAAGAAATTGAAGCTTAGAGTTTTCTCTCTTAGTGGAGACAGACAGAGGAGATTGCTTTAGGGTTTTCAAAGATTTTGTCTCTTTTATATATATATATATATATATATATATATATAAGAGACTCCTGTTAGGACTCTTTCACTATTTAGTTTTAAAAATTAAAATATTAAAATGATAATGTGGAAAATTGTGGGAGTTTCAAAGGCTTCAGTTTTATACATAGGTCTCCATAAGGTAAAGCTTAAGGTTATATAATCTAAAATAATATAGAATATAGCATCTTTGAACCACACAAAAAGTTAGCAAACTTACCACAATACTTGTAGTTATACTATATATTGTAAAGTACTACTCTATCGCTAATGAAAGTCATGTAAAATCTCATAGGGCCTGGAAGAATAGACAGCCGCAAGATCACCTCCACCAGACACAAAACAAAAGCAAAAAAAAACTTATTCACAAAAAAAAGAAAAAGCAATAGCAAGCGTACCAAAAAAATTGAAATTTAGGGTTTTCTCTCTTAGTGGAGACGGACAGAAGAGATTGCTTTAGGGTTTTCAAAGATTTTGTCTCTTTTATATATATATATATATATATATATATATAAGAGACTCCTGTTAGGACTCTCTCACTATTTAGTTTTAAAAATTAAAATATTAAAATGATGATGTGAAAAATTGTGGGAGTCTCAAAGGCTTCGGTTTTATATATATATATATATATATATAGATTATAGCGTAAGCAATTACGTGCAGCTGTGAATACTATATATATTTGCTTTGCACCACTGACACGTCAGCCGTGAAGTATGGAACTCAATTTGGAAATTATTTCATTTCTCCCTTCCAAATGTGCTCTATAAATAGAACTTTGTGGTCCGTAGAGAAGAACCATTACACATAAGATTATTGAGACAAAAAGTTTTACATTAAATTCTTGAAGAGGATAAAGAGAGAGAGAGAGAGAGAGAGAGAGAGAGAGAGAATAGCAATGGTGAGAGTTGGAGATGAAGTGAGCAACAAACAGGTGATATTCAGAGACTATGTCATTGGTTCTCCTAAAGAATCAGACATGTCACATGTACCTGACCACTGGAACCATTAAGTTAAAGGTTCCGGAAGGTTCAAATGCAGTTTTGGTGAAGAACCTATATTTGTCCTGCGATCCTCTCATGCAATTCTTTATGAGGAAAGCTGAAGGTCCCAACGGATATATTTACTACACCCCTGGCTCCGTAAGTCAATCTCAAGAATTGTCGTTTAGTTTGGTTTTTTTAGTTACACTTGCTAGGAATATTATAACTTTTACTTTACCCTTGCTCTGTAATATGTTGTTGAAGTATGACGAATCCATTGTCATGTTTGTAAACACTT
Organism: Quercus robur; assembly: GCF_932294415.1. Lineage (NCBI taxonomy): Eukaryota > Viridiplantae > Streptophyta > Magnoliopsida > Fagales > Fagaceae > Quercus > Quercus robur. Next base: position 2,777,255 of record NC_065543.1, on the reverse strand, counting down.
AATACTAAATTTTGTACTAATTGTAGAACTTGTTTCATACTATGCTGTATGCATGTGATAGTGAGCTTGTAATTTGTTTTCTAATTTTAATGAAAACATATATATATGCAGGCAATTTTCGGGTACGGTGTAGCAAAAGTGTTGGATTCCGGACATCCAGAATTTAAGGCAGGGGACTTGGTTTGGGGGATCACAGGATGGGAAGAGTACAGTCTAATCACTAAAACAATTGATACTCTCATTAAAATCCAGCATACTGACGTACCTCTTTCTTATTATACTGGAATTCTCGGTAAGGTCTATTGTTAATGAAGCTAAAATTGATGTAAGATTTGAAATAAATTGATTTCGGTACACTTATACTAATATGCTTGCCCATATACATCATATATTGTTAATTGCTCTAGCTTGATGGCGTGAGAGAATCTTTATTTCAGAGATGAGGCTCCTTTGTAATACTTTTCTGAGTTTCTCCAATTTTACTGTAAACTTCAGAAAATCAAGTTGAAATCTGTATAGTTATTAAAAATTTGAAGCATAAACTTAATTTAAGTAGTATAAATTAATTTTATAATGTTAAAATCTGTGGGTCAGAGGTGGTTTAGTCGCACTTGGGAAATTGCAATAGTAGAAAAAAAAAAAAAAAAATTAAACATTAACCAAATTTGGGGTGAGCCATTCCCATGTTGCTTTACTCTTTTTCATTATTTTTTCTCGGTCATGTCAATTCACTTCATAATTAAATCCAATGCTCTATCTAAATATGAGGATTTTTTTTTCTCCATTTATAGGGAAGCCTGGCATGACATGAGGTTGGAACTCCTAAGAAAGGAGAATATGTATTTGTTTCAGCAGCTTCTGGTGCAGTTGGTCAGCTTATTGGACAAATCGCAAAGTTGGAGGGTTGTTATGTGGTTGGAAGTGCTGGTAGTAAAGAAAAGGTATAGCACACTATGGTTGCTATTTGAAATGTGCCATATAACATATAGTTTCTTTTTATATACTATATGTTACAATAATTCTGTTTCTATTTTCATTTATTGATTCTTTCTTTCCTTTTTGTTACTTTGTGAATTGAAGGGGCTATCCCTTAAATGAACACTTACTTTTTCTTCTGCATCAGGTTGATCTATTGAAGAATCAGCTTGGGTTCGATGAAGCTTTTAATTACAAAGAAGAGCAGGACTTGAATGCAGCTTTGAAAAGGTAAGTAACATGCAACAAAATTTTGCAGAGGATTTTCCCAGTTGAGCTTCATTCATCAAAATGTGAAAAAAAAAATTGACCATGTCATTCAACATTCACTACTCCCAATTCCCCCAAGAGATAGCACCTCTTTAGCTAATTTCCTCATGATTAGCACTACTAATCCAAATGCAACCTAAGCAATAATATTTGAGCTTGGTAGGTTATGATTATGTTAAGAGACCAGGTGGACTCATATTTCAAGCACTGAAAACATGCATCACTTAGTTAATTTGTTTGTCACCTCCAGGTATTTCCCTGAAGGCATTGATGTTTACTTTGAGCATGTTGGGGGCAAAATGCTTGATGCTGTGCTCCTCAACATGAGACACCATGGTCGCATTGCTGTGTGTGGAATGATCTCACAATACAATCTTGATGAGCCTGAAGGTATCAAAAATTTGTTGCATATTGGATTCAAGTGGATCCAAATGAAAGGATATACACATCGCAATTATTATCACCTATACCCCAAGTTCTTAGACCTTGTTCTGCCTTACATTAGAGAAAAGAAGATGGTGTATGTGGAAGACATAATTGAAGGCCTTGAGAGTGGTCCAGCGGCCTTTGTTGGACTTTTTAGTGGTCGCAACTTTGGAAAACAGTAGTTGTAGTTGCTCATGAATGATTCAATCATACATTGTATGAATGTAGTATGTACCATTGTGTCAGATTACCATTCTAGTCTAACTTATGGAAGGCTTTTTTTGAGGCCAAGAGATCAGGTTAGTTTATTGGGTTGTGGCTAGTGCCTATGGGCTAAAAGAATAATTATGTATCTTATATGTATACGATGAAAATAAAGAGAAATTACATTGTCCTTAATAAATGCTATTATATGCACGCATGTGCATGTAATTTTACAACTTTTGAATTGGAATTCATTTACAATTGTATTAAAAAATTAATACCGATTGCTTATTGGCCAATAGCCATATGATCGATTGGTATTCTTCTCCCTTCAATCATTGAGCTTAAATCTAGGGTCGAATTCCTTTAACTTATATTTAGGGCCAGTTTGGATGAAGGGGTAATAAAGGAAAGCAGAGTAGAATGATCAGAAATTAGTCTAATTTTTTACTAACTCTATTTTAGTCTCCTCTACTACCCACTTCTCCCTCTCATCCAAAGGGCAATAATCAACACAATGTATTCTTATCATTTGCCAAGCAGAGGAGAGTGAAACAACAGGGCATAAGCCAAAGATTTGTGATGTCATGAGCAATATCCTCCCGGTTATTTTAGCATTGAATCAAACAAATTAATGGTAATACTGCTTGGTTATAGGCCATTGGCCATATGATCTAATGGCATTCTTCTCCGTTCAATCTATGAGGTTAAATCTAGGGTCGAATTCTTCAACTTACATTTAGAGTGGGAAAATGCCATAGATCTTACTTGTTTTAATCTGGTCCGTTTATTTAATTTTATTAAGATACCTGCTACCGATCATCTAGGTTTTGTATAAAACCCAAAAAACAAAATAAAGTTCTTCTTTTGACAAGGAGTTTGAGAGAGATCACGGGTTCTTCTGTGATTCTGTCTAGCCGCCTTTCTCAAACCTTCATGGCTCCTCTGTTTGGTATTCAAATCAGGATTTTGATTTTTAATCATTTTCCTCTCTATTGGTTGAAGTCACTGGGACCTAGAAAGATCAAATCCTACACCTACATGACCTTCATTGAGTCGTGAAGAATGGTTAGATATTTTTTCTTTTACTTAATCATTTTAATTTAATTTTTGGGTTTGTTTTGTACTCTTCCCTGATCTGTTATTTGTTAAGTGGCACAATATGGTTTATATTAATTGTCAAACAAACTTGGTTTTTGTGGGTCATATTACTCATAATGGAAGATTTGGATTTTTGGAAAACGTCAATCTTTTTCTTTTCTTTCTTATTTTCGGTCCAAACGTTACAATACAAACATTTTTTCTTTTTGGGTAAGAGAGTGCAAACCGGAAGTTTTAGAGACCAAAACTGTGAAAATTTCTACCGATTTCTAAGAAAAATCTGCATTGTTTTACGTGTATATATAGAAGATCTTCTTTCTTTCATATAGGCGATCACCCAAATTGTAATTAGTCCCTCAATTATTAGCAAAATGGCAACTAATTTTCAATTTAATAAAGCTTGGTGATTATGTGGCTTCTTCCACAAGACTTAATTTTAATTTTAATATTGCAGGAGGAAGTTCTTTTGGAGCAATTTAAGAAGTCCAAAACATAGGTAAACTAAATATTCTCTTTAATTTTTTTTTTCTTGTCTTTTGGTTGCTTTTATGAATGAGCATCTTGATTAGGATCAATAAAAAAAAGGGGTCTCAACAGTTAGAAAGAATTTCTTTCTACAAAATTAAAGGTTGTTTATGATTGACCCTTTGAGTTATAGAACACAAAGTTTTCACCTATTAACTTGGTAGGTCACTAACATGGTCCAACCAGCAATGGCCCAAAAAGAGGGTGCCTTTGAATGTTTCCCTTTGGTATGAAAAAGTAAAATAAATTTATAACATTTTTAGTAAGATCTGTTTTTGGGTTATGTCATATATCAATCTGGAGATTTATTTTTAAAAATCATTCTTTTGGTGTTTGAGAATTCAATTGGGATTCGGGAATAGTAATTAGTATAGCTTCTATATTGGTTCCACCTAAGCACACTTAAAGTTTGCTCCCATGTGGTGATGGTGAACATATAGGCTGAACTGAAATCACATAAAAGAAAATATGAAATTCCGGTTTGAAATAATTTGACCAAAGTTGGAAAGATGAAATTTTTTTAAAGAATTCATACGGTTTTCTTGGGGGTGGGGGGGCAATTTGGCATAGCATTTACTAGGGAATTAGTAAGTAAATGATATCTTCTACTGAAGTGCCCATGGTTGTATTATCATAGAAAGCAAGAAACAGACTCAGGCTAATGAAAATAGTAGTGTAGAACCCAATGAGCATGCTTCATTGGATTACCATTCCATTTTTAAATATATAACTTTGGTATGTCTTTTATCTTCTTTTTGGCTTTATTTACCTTCAGGAACCAAAGGCCCTACTAGAGAATGAGGCTCTAAGCAAATAGGTGAGATCAAAACCATTTCTTCTATACAATAATTTTTGCATACAACAAAATCTATTGCCTCATTTTTCATGTTCAAATCATAAAAAGCTTGATGAAATACGGTGAACTTGCAAGTCACCTTTCCTTGAATTCAACCCTTTGGAGAGGAAGTTTTTACTCTCAGGCTCAAAAGTTGTTTCTACCTTTGCATCTGAGGAAAATGAACATTCAGACACTTCTTTGCATTTGGGGTATGCATCAATTTTGCATGAGTTCAGTTATTCCTAGCATTCTTAGATGTCTCTTTTCAATTTTTTGTCCAATGTTTTCCTACTTTCTTGGATATGGAGTAAGGATTTAGGTAAGTTTTATCCTAATATAAAAACTGTCAAGAAAATGGGAAAAGTTTCATATATGCGCATTGTTCTCAACTTGTTGGTAATGACACTTCCATCTGACTCATTTTAGTGAGCTATGTAGAAAAGGTGCAATGTTACTTGATCAAGAAATGAATGTTGCTGCAAGTTACCTAGACCTTGCAGCAACAACCAAATGTAGAAGCATAGCATTTGTTTTCTTTGTCATGAGCTAGTGCTTGACAATTGGACTTGTTTAAGGATGTCAATTCTAATATATATTAACAGCTTTAATAAAATCTAGAAATATTTTTAATCAAAATTCAATGTAAAATTGGTTCTGACTCTTAATTTGATCTTTTCTTATTTTTCTTTGACATTTGTTTCTCAGATTGTCCACAGATGTTTGTCGCAAGAGAAAATCACATAAGATCGATCACACATGCAATGACTCAGGGAGTCAAATGGCTCTGGAGTGATATATTTGTTAAGAAGTTATTGTCTTGTAGTTAGAAGCTTTATCTCGTTAGTTTCAACTATAAAATAGTTAATTTTCTTCTTTTGACAAATAGGGGTAGATGTCCTAAACTAAGCTGAGGTGTTTTTGGATTTCTGTAAATGCTAAGGCTAATAAGGCATTTCAACAAAATTTTCAGTTCATTTGATTCGCTAGGGTAGTAATGCAAAACACAAATTACCTTGAAATAATGTGGAGAACTGAAAGATTAATAAAAAAGAAAAAGAAATTGCCTTGAATTTTGATATGAAAAATGACTAATTATAAAGCTCTTTCCACCTTTGTGTTGCAACAATACTTATGTAAAAGACACCCTTAGCATTAGCATTAGTGGTGCCAAAAATTTAGCAATTTAGTACCACAAAAAGCTATTTTATTTATTTTACTATCTCATTTTACAAACCACCCAACATTAGTGGTTTTATTTTAGTATTTAACACAATAAAATAATATATTAACTACAATAAACAACAACCACCACCAACACAATAAAATAATATATCTCTTAATAAAAATATTGTTTTTTTTTTCCTTAAGCATTTGAGCTACAGTGCACATGCAAAGAAAGATGTGCACCATAGCTCTAAAGCCAAAAAATTTGGCTTTGCTTCCACTAATGCATGAGCATTTTTTTTATGTTTGGTTAGTAAATTTAGCATTTTAGAAATTTGCCTCCATCAATACTAATGCTCTATTATGTAAATTTATTCAATATGTGGTCAAACAAGGAAGACTATAAGAGGTGGAAACAAAACCACCTTATTTTTGTATCTCCGATTCTCCATCTCTAAGAAAAAGATCAAAGTTCTTTTATGAATCATCTAAGCATAACTCATCACACTTGAATATTCCGGTTATTTTTTAGGTTTTAGGGTCATTTGGTATTTTTTACGTTCTAAGGGTATTTTGATAAGCTTTTAGGTTCTAAGGATATTTCGGTAATTTTTTAGATTCCAAGGGTATTTTGGTCATTTTTTAGGTTTCAAGGGTATTTTAATCATTTTTTAGGTTTCAAAGCCATTTCAATCATTTTTTAGGTTTCAAGGGTATTTTAGTAATTTTTTAGGTTTCAAGTGCGTTAAGGTCTTTTTTAGGTACCAAGGGTATTTCAATCACTTTTTAGGTTACAAGGTCATTTTAGTCATTTTTTAGGTTTCATTCGGGTCATTTTTTAGGTTCTAAGGGTATTTCGGTCAATTTTTAGGTTTTAGGGTCATTTCGGTCATTTTCAAGGTTCTATGGGTATTTTGGTAATTTTCTTAGATTTCAAGTGCATTACTGTCGTTTTTTAGGTTCTAAAGGTATTTTAGTTATTTTTTAGGTTACAAGATCATTTCGGTCATTTTTAGGTTTCAGGGTTATTTATGTTACAAAATCATAAGGTCAAAGAATTGTCACATGTGACAAAAGAATTGTCACAAGTGATGTTGAAATTGTACAATGTGAGGATGGAACAGTCAAATGTGAAAAAAAAAAAAGGAACCACCAAATGTGACAAAAGAACTGTCCCATGTGATGTTGGAACTACAAAATTTGAGAATAGAACCGTCAAATGTGAGAAAAAAGTAGGGAAACCACCAAATGTGAGAAAAGAACTGTTACATGTGATGTTGGAACATCACAATGTGAGGATGGAATCGTCAAGTGTGAGAAAAAAGTAAGGGAACCACCTAATGTGATAAAAGAACTGTCACATGTGATGTTAGAACTGCACAATGTGAGGATAGAACCGTCAAATGTGAGAAAAAAAGTAAGGGAACCACCAAATGTGAGAAAAAAACTGTCACATGTGATATTGGAACTGCACAACGTAAGGATGAAATCGTCAAATGTGAGAAAAAAAAAATAAGAGAACCACCAAATGTGAGAAAAGAACTGTCACATGTGATGCTGGAACTGCACAATGTAAGGATTAAACCATCAAGTGTGAAAAAAAAGTAATGGAATCGCCCAATGTGACAAAATAACTGTTATATGTAATGTTGGAATCGCACAATGTGAGGATGAAATCGTCAAATGTGAGAAAAAAAAAGTAAGAGAACCACCAAATGTGACAAAAGAATTGTCACATGTGATGTTGGAACTGCACAATGTGAGAATGGAATAGTCAAGTGTGAGAAAAAAGTAAGGGAATCACTCAATGTGACAAAATAACTGTCATATGTGATGTTGGAATCGCATAATGTGAGGATAAAATCATCAAATGTGAGAAAAAAAGTAAGGGAACCACCAAATGTGAGAAAAGAATTGTTACATGTGATGTTAGAACTGCATAATGTGATGATGAAACTGTCAAGTGTGAGAAAAAAGTAAGAGAATCACCTAATGTGACAAAATAACTATTATATGTGATGTTGGAACCGCACAATATGAGGATGAAATCGTCAAATGTGAGGAAAAAAAGTAAGGAACCACCAAATGTGAGAAAAAAATGTCCCATGTGATGTTAGAACTGCATAATGTGAGGATAAAATCGTTAAGTGTGAGAAAAAAGTAAGGAAACCACCCAATGTGACAAAAGAATTGTCATATGTGATGTTGGAACCACACAAAGTGAGGATGGAACTGTCAAATGTGAGAAAAAAAGTAAGGAAACCACCAAATGTGAGAAAAAAACTGTCACATGTGATGTTGGAACTGCATAATGTGAGAATGAAACTGTCAAATGTGAGAAAAAATGTAAGGGAACCACCAAATGTGAGAAAAGAACTGTCACATGTGATGTTGGAACTACATAATATGAGGATGGAACCGTCAAATGTGAGAAAAAAATAACCTGGTGTAGCAAGTTACCTACTAGTGGGTACCGTACCTTCCTTTTTTTGAGTGTACCATAGAATTTCTCTCTCTCTCTCTCTCTCTATATATATATATATATATATATATTTATATATTTATATAAAAGGAATTTAAATTAGCTTATTGTTTTTATTTTGTAAAGAAAAGAAAAAGATAATAGAAAGATAAAGATGACTTGGTTCAAAGTCTTTGTGGGCTCCCATTCTTTACTCCGAGAAAGTACAAAACTAATTTAGTTTTACAATGCAAAGAGATGCAGTCTTATTCGATCACGCAAATACTTATTTGATATGTACAAAGGCCTGCATGATTAAAAGAAATTTAATTTGATTTGTGGGCCCCCATTCTTGACTCCGAGAAAGTACAAACCTAATTTAATTTTACAATGCAAAGAGCTGCAGTCTTATTCGATCACGCAAATACTTATTTGATATGTACAAAAATATAAGACTAATTTTCAAGCGGCAATTGTACCGTATATACTAACTTGTAACAGGTGCAATTATAAAAAGCAATCAATATCTTGATATAATGATAATGAGTAATTATCAGAATAGAGAGATACGGGTTAAAAACTCTCTCCAAAAAAAAAAAAAAAAAAACTTGGATCAAGTGACGTAGACTGATCCAATAATTGATTAGAATCATAGCATTTTGAACCCAAAATCTTTGGTAAAAAAAAAAAAAAAAAAAACCTTTAACGTTTTATATATATATATATATATATGTATGTAATCTACATTTTTAAAGTTGTAATTAGAACCCATATCAATTTGTAAATGATCTAAAATTGTAGTAGTGGTGAACTTCTCAGTCTTCAAGTTCATGGTACAAAGTGCTGACTATTCGAAGTTTAGAGCATTTATAGCGTAAGCAATTACGTGCACCTAAGAATACTATGTATTTGCTTTGCATCCCGGACACGTCAGCCGTCATGCGTGGAACTCAATCTGAAACATATTTCATTTCTCTCTTCCAAATGTGCTCTATAAATAGAACTTTGTGGTCCGTAGAGAAGAACCATTACACATAAAAAAACATTGACACAAAAAGTTTTATATTAAATTCTTGAAGAGGATATATAGAGTGAGAGAGAGACAGAGAGTAGCAATGGTGAGAGTTGGAGATGAAGTGAGCAACAAACAAGTGATATTCAGAGATTATGTCATTGGTTCTCCTAAAGAATCAGACATGTACCTGACCACTGGAACCATTAAGTTAAAGGTTCCTGAAAATTCAAATGCAGTTTTGGTGAAGAACCTATATCTGTCCTGCGATCCTGTCATGCATTTCTTTATGAGGAAAACTACAGGTCTCTCTAGATCTGGATATATTTTCTACACCCCTGGCTCTGTAAGTCAATCTGAAGAATACTATAAATTTTTTTTTTTGGAATACTATAAATTTTACTACATAACTGAATGAGATGTGTCACAAATTAGTGAGACATTTATTATATGTTGAAGTTTGACAAATTCATTATCATGTACTTTTTATACTAAAATTTGTAGCTTTAGCATTTGTTATATACCATGGTGTATACATGTGATACTAAGCTTGTAATTTGTTTTCTAATTTTGGTGAAACCATATACACATGCAGCCAGTTCTCGGGTATGGTGTGGCGAAAGTATTGGATTCTGGGCATCCAGAATTTAAGGCAGGGGACTTGGTTTGGGGGATCACAGGATGGGAAGAATACACTCTAATCACTAAAACTGAAACACTCATTAAAATCCAACATACTGATGTACCTCTTTCTTATTATACTGGAATTCTCGGTAAGCTTTGTTTATAAAGTTCAAATTCATTTCAGATAACATACATATACAAATGTGCAAGCTCAAATACATCATAGATTCTTAATTGCTTTAGCTTTAGAGGTGAGATCTCCTACTGATACTTTTCTCCAAACCTACTACAAATTTCAGCAAATCAAGTTGAAATCTGTATACTCATATTATAGATACTTGACCCATAAAGTTAATTACAGTAGTATAAATCAATGCTTAATTGCTTTAGTTTATATTTTTTTCTTGGTTATGTTACTTCACTTTTGAATTAATTTCAATGTTCCATCTGAATTTGAGGATTTTTTTTTATTCCACAGGTATGGCTGGTATGACTGCATATGCTGGTTTCTATGAGGTTGGGGCCCCTAAGAAAGGAGAATATGTCTATGTTTCAGCAGCATCTGGTGCAGTTGGTCAGCTTATTGGCCAATTTGCAAAGTTGGAGGGTTGTTATGTTGTTGGAAGTGCTGGAAGTAAAGAAAAGGTATAGCACTCAATGGCTGCTATTTTAGATGTGTCGTATAATATCTAGTTTCATTTTATATACTATATATGTTGCAATAATTCTAATTCTTTTTTCATTCATTGATTCCTTCTTTCTTTTCTATTACTTTGTGAATTGAAGAGTCTATCCTTCAAATGAATTCTTTTTTCTTCCGCACAGGTTGATCTTTTGAAGAATAAGCTTGGGTTCGATGAAGCTTTCAATTACAAAGAAGAGCATGACTTGAACGCAGCTTTGAAAAGGTAACTAACATACAACATAATTTGCATTGGATTTTTCAAGTTGAGCTTGCTAATCTACAGTAATTTATTATCCAGTTGATTGGTTCAGCGAACAGACCAAAATGTGCCACATTAGTTGAAAAATTCAAAAACTCAAAATTTGACTATGCCATTCAACATTCATACACCCAATTCCTCAACAGATATTATCTCTTTAGTTAATCTCCAGTGACTGGGTGGACACATTTCAAACAGTGAAAAAATGCATCACTAACTTTGTGGTTTTGTTTGCCACCAGGTATTTCCCTGAAGGCATTGATGTTTACTTTGAACATGTTGGGGGCAAAATGCTTGAAGCTGTGCTCCTCAACATGAGACACCATGGTCGCATTGCTATGTGCGGAATGATCTCACAATACAATCTTGATGAGCCTGAAGGTATCAAAAATTTGATACAGGTCTTATACAAGTGGATCCAAATAAAAGGCTATACACATCGCAATTATTATCACCTATATCCCAAGTTCTTAGACGTTGTGCTGCCTTACATTAGAGAAAAGAAGTTGGTGTATGTGGAAGACATAGTTGAAGGCCTTGAGAGTGGTCCAGCTGCCCTTGTTGGACTATTTAGTGGTCGCAACTTTGGAAAACAAGTGGTTGTTGTTGCTCGTGAATGATTCACTCATACATTGTATGAAGGTAGCATGAGCACTGTGTCTAGTTTGTTGTGTTATGGCTAGTGCCTATGGAGAATAATTATGTCCTATATGTATATATAGGGTGAAAATAAAGAGAAATTGTCCAGTGCTTAATAAATGCTATCATATGCGAGTGCATGTATTTTTTGCATATTTTGAATTGAAAATCATTTACAATTGCACTAAAAATTAATGGAAATACTGCTTGGTTATTGGCCATTGGCCATTGGCCATGTGATATAATGGCATTCTTCTCCATTCAATCTGTGAGGTTAAATCCGGGGTTGAATTCCTTCAACTTACATTTAAAGGGAAAAAATAAGGAGGAGGTCTTGACCAATGAACTTGAAAACCATGTTCTTTACTCTTCCTTGCAGCTACACCACTGATAAAATCATAGCTTCAATTATCACCATGGTAAATCAGACATGAATAGTCATTTGAATCATCAAATGGTGGGTTGGATGAAGTTTCTTTCAAACTAATTTGGAGGTAAACTCTATCTAATGAAAGAAAAGCCTCATATCTTATACCTCAATAGTATGTCATGTTAGGTAAATCCTTAATGAATAAGAAATTTAAAAAATTACCCTTTTCTGTTTAAGGCCCATAAGAAGAACAAGCATGCTTGGTAAACATCAAGCAGAAGAAAGTGAATCTTTCAACCACTTGTCTGGAACTCAAAACAAGGGATGACTTGGAGAGACAGACAATAATGCAACTAGAATATACATTTTTTTTACTCCCAGCACTTCCAACTACATAACAACCCAACAATTTTGCAAATTGTCTAACAAGCTGGGCAACAAAACCAGATGCTTCTGAAAAGAAGACATATTCTCCTTCCTTAGGATAACAAACTTCCTAGAAACCAGCATAAGCGGTCATACCAGGGATACCTTTTTTAAAACAAAATGGCAAAGTTAGAAGATTAGTGCACAGTTACAGGGAGAATCGAACAAGATGCCCACAAAATCAAAAGGAGATCTTAAATTAATGAAACTACTCTATGAGACATGCATATGAAAATGGAATGTTTGTCTAAATCTCAAGTCAATCCAAACTTTATAGAATAAGCAAACAACATACCCAGAAGTCCTGTATAGTAGGAAAGGGGTACATCACTGCGCATGATATTTCTGAGGCCTTTGGTTTCCGTGATTAGGCTATACTCTTCCCATCTAGCAGAACCCAAACTAAGTCACCTGTCTTGAAGTCTGGATGCCCAGAATCCAAAACTTTAGCCACTCCATACTCGTTTATTGGCTGCAAGTTTCCGCAAAGAAAAGTTCACAGTTGCAAGCTCAAAATTGTACACAACATCATTTTGAACAAGCAGTCACTTATATATATATATATATATATATATATTATGCTATCTCATTAATCTCTTTTAGTCATAAAAAGAATTAGTTAATCTTTCAGTGGTCTCCAAATTTTTTAACAAGGTTATTCCTCTTCAAGCATTCTGCTTTCTTCCTTTTGTCATTTATAACTCCACAAGTTCCAAAGACATAATCTGTGCATTTCTCATCAACTATACTTTATCATTTTATCTACCAGTAAAAGATTCTTTATTGTGATTCCAACTACACATATTCTAATGTCATTAAATTTCTAAATTCGATTTCCAAATTGGACAATTTTCCATAAATCACAATGAAAAATATATATCTCTTAAGTTATCATTTCATTTGCCAAAAATAAAATATAAAGATTCTTAATTGAGATTCCACTACACATATTCTATCGTATTTTAATTTCTAAATTCAAATATCTAATTTTTAAACTAGGAATCACCACGAACAATGTATAAATTCATAAGTTGGAACCCAAGAATTCAAATTTCCAATTCGGAAGAGAAAAAGAACTCAAAAATTCATCTTGCTATGCAATCATATTATGGGCAGTCTCCAAATTTGAAAGAACCCCACTTCAAATAAGTAAAAAACAGTAACAATTATGAGAAGATTCAGAACCCATATAATAATTTCTGGGGAACCAGACAGAAAAACTCATAGAACCAGCGGGTGTAATTGGAGAATCCTTTAGGAATAACTCGTTGCATTAGGATATGCATGACAAGGTCACAGGACAAGTAGAGATTCTTCAAAAGAACACCATTATTTGGAGCCCTCTGGTACCTTCAATTTGATGGTACTTGTGGTCGCGTACATATCAATAGTCCTTGAATATCACTTGCTTGTTGCTCACTTCCTGAATTTTTTTTCCCAAATAACATTAAATATAAAAAAATTTAGTTAGTTGTCACGTTGCAAAGCAATGTTGGAAACTAGCATCACGAGTTCTAAGATAAAAATTGAGTTTTTAAGTCCCGATTTGTAAGGAGTGGTGGCTGATGTGGATAAAAATCCACGTGGAACTCGAGTTTTAAAGACTCGAGTTTCATCGTTTTCAGACCTAGCTTTCTTCATCTCTATTCTTCGTCATCAGATCGTTCTTCGTTTTGGGTTTCTTCATCTTCGTCAGATCGTTTTTCCTTCTTCTTCTTCTTCTTCGTTCTTCGACGGCAGATCTAAAGACCTTCGTTCTTCAACGGCAAATTTTAAGACCAGATCATGCCTCTTCAAATCGTCTCTTCATTCTTCCTCTTCAGATTAGATCATTCCTCTTCAGCCTCTTCAAATCATTCTTCCTTTGTTCTTCTTCAGATTTGATGTTCTTCAAGTAAAAAATCTAGTCTTTAAAACTCGAGATCTATGTGGCATCATACTGCTAACTCACCAAGTGGGAATTGAGTCTTTAACCCTCGAGTTTTAGATTGAACTCAACTCTATGAAACTCGAGATACTAGTTTGCAACTTTCTTTCAAACACATCTTAACTTACGATATGCTTCCTCTTCACTATGCTAGTTTGCACATTCCCTCCTCACTTGCCATCGCTGCTGTTACAAACTAGTCTCTCTCTCTCTCTCTCTGTCTCTCTCTCTCTCGCTCTCTCTCTCGCTCTCTCTCTCTCTCTCTCTCTGTGTTTGCTTGTGTCGCATTTGCGTGGAACATGTGAGGTTGTATTTATAGTTTGTAGTTCACAACACACCGTCCTAGGACTACATGTAATTGTTTACGTGGCAATATATTAGTGTGTGTACCATTATATCTTTTTGAGAAATGATATATCCACAATATTTTCACAATATTTTTACAACAAATCTTAAATGGCAAGTTGTTATTGGCTGTTATTGTTGGGGAAAAAAGTAATCATAGTGTTAAGTTCAAATTTGAACTAATAACAACTAACCACCTGTGATTTGTTGTAAAAATATTATGGACATAGCATCTCTCTATCTTTTTCACTTTCTTCTATTATTTTGACATTCGATAGCCCTGGTAAGAGATTTTTAGTAACGTTGTTTGAGTGTTTTAGAAATACATATTGTGGTGTTTAAATACTAAAAACTGTTGTTTAAACAACAATACTAAATGAGCCCTGAACTTTCCTAATCCTCCATGTCGATGTTGTTTATGTAGGAATCTTTTTAGAGTAGAAGTAGAATATAATTTTTTTTTTAATCTTAATCCTGTCCTTTTTAAGAAGAAACTAAACAAATGTTTTATTGATAATTATTCCACATCTAAAGTTGTAAATGAATTTTTAAGGTATTAACGGCATCAATTTGATTTCACATTTATATCAAAAAAAAAAAAATTGATTTCACATTTATTAATGGTATTAATTTAGTTTCTCAACATTTAAATCAACCTACTCTGATATGAAATTGATTTCCAAGTGAATTAGGCACGTTGAAATATTAAAGTGGTAGGTTAGGTTGGGTGGCAAGTTGAGTTTTTTATAAAACCACCAAAACCTGACTCAACCCCCCTTTATATGTATATATAATGTCTTTTAAATCTTTTCTCATATTATTATTAATTTTTTTTTTTGGGGTTAACTTTATGATTTACAAATGTTGATATGAAAAATAAATAATTTCTTCATCGTACGAGAAAAACATGTGAGCTTTGACCAGTGAGAAAATTGGTCAATTACTACGATTTCTTCAGTAGTTTACAGGATTGGAGGAAATACAACTTAAATTTATCTATAAAGTATAAAAAATAAAATAAAATTTAGTGCATAACACTTGCTAAAATTAACTTGCTTAACCCACCTAATTTTAAATGAAATTTTGAATATACTACACATCTAAAATTTTAAATGAAATTTTAAGGTTACAATATTAGTAATTTAGTTTGCCAACCTTTTCAATTAAATTAACTAGGCATTAACTGGCTCTCTGTGAGGGTGCTTTCTATTTCTTTTGTTTTTTTGGAGAGGATTTTAATATTAATTATTTGATACTATAGTTTTTTTTTTTTGGTGGGATATTTGATACTATAGTTAATTTATAAAGATAATTGAAACTGCAAAAGAATGGCTATATATTAAAATAATTTACTATAAAACATTACTATTTCCATTTGTAATTTTTTTTTTTAGATTTCATTATAAATTTCTTACCTTTTTAGAGTAATAGAAATTGTGACTAATAAAAAATAACAATGTAAATAACTGATAACTTGAGTTTTAAAGGGAGGATCAATCTAAAACTTATATGTAATTAATTTATAACTTAAAATCAAATAAACAAAATGTATATATTATTGTCTCCTTTTCAGAAGGCCTAAACAGTAATATTGTCGAAGTATAATATAACTATCAATTTTTTCTATGCATAATTGAATTGGTATAGCGAATTAGTTAATTAAATTATATATGATTATCTAGAAGTAAAATAAAGCAAATTTTACATGAAGAGACATTAAAAGCGGAAAAAGGGAGGACAATGAAATGAATTTTGTGCCATCCTACATCTACTTCCCCAAGCAAATAGTAATATTGACTAATATTGCAGGATGCCAGTGATGAATTTGTGGGGTTAGTGGAGACGAGTTTGCTATGAGATCATGTGGCTAAAGGTACAGGTTAAAGCCTAATGAAGGAAAAGGTATGCAACTTCTTTTCAGTCTCCAATCCTGTTGTATTCTACTGCAATATGGCAAACAAAATTAATCCTTTTGTTAATCACTGGATAGAATTAAAGATAATTTTATTGGCTTTGGACTTAGAATGGAGTTTGTGAATTTAATAGTTGAGATTAGTCTAGATAGGGAGATAAACTCCTTTATGATTTGAAAGTTGTATGAAAGGCAGATGATGTTTTAAAACTGTAAACTTGCTAATGAGTGTAAATAGCATGGTTTTATAAATCAGTATGATCAAAGAACTATTTTTGCTCCCGGTTCTTGATTTTGACCAATTTGGGGGGTTTTTACTAAATTGAATTCGTGCTTTGGTTCAAGGTTATACCAGTCGGTCAGTTTTGGTCCAGTTTTTAGAACTATACTAAGCCGTCAACAATTTTGGAAAGACTTAAACAAATCTAGTGTATCAATATAATCATTGACAAGCACAGATGCATTTTTATGTACTGTACTGACATGGCTACATGGCATAACGAAAAAAAAAAAAAAATTCTACAATCACTAAATATTTCGGTACTAAAAGGACTTTAATTCCCAAGCGTCATTTTCTCTTATCTTAGTGCTGTTTCTCTCCTTGTAATTATCGTGGTTCTAATGTTTGGTATAAAAAATTAAAAAAAAAAAAAATTATAGTTATGGTATTTAAACAGATTTGGATTTTTGTGGATTGTTTTTACAGCATGTGACAGATATGTGATTTAAGTGCTATATCTAATAGTTTCTAGTGTGTTGTTGGCAATGGAAGTACTTTTGTTCGTGTCCTGGTTAACATAGAGATTGCTATATCTACAAAGTTCCATGGACTGATGGACTTATGTATGTCCTTGTGTGCAGGGTGCCATTTTAGATATGCTCTTGAGATTAACACAATTTATATTAAACCTTTATTAAAACCTTAGGTGAATACAACAAAATGGCTGAAGAAAGGTTTTTATTTTTTTATTTGTTATTAAATAAGGCTATTATTAAGTCCAAAACCCAAGCCCATGAGTCCATGACACAAATTCTAACCATGGTTTACTTTTGAGAGAAAGACATGGTTTACTAAGTTAAGAGTTGGTCTTAGCTTGATTGATCAGAAAAAGGGAGTGTTTCTGTTTGGGCAAGCTTATGTGTCACTTGGGCCTTTTGATTTGGGTTTGACTCAATATGACCCTTCAAACAGAGGTGCATAAAGCCCTTGTTAATTCATGTAAATACTTGGTTTGAGAAACAGTATCAAATAGACAGATACACACTTGATGTAGTCACAATGCATAGAAACATCCACTGTAATTAGCAATGTCTCAAATCAGGCCCAATTCCTTGCCAAAACACTGTGCTGAAATTGTTTGAGTAGTCACCAATTTTTTCCCTTATTTGCCAGTTAGACCATATCCCTCATATTGTTTACATATATGGATAAGAATTCCTCATATAATGTCATTGGGAGCAGGCCTGAGAAGTGTAGTTTGATGCTAGTTGGTAACAGACTCTTGGTGGAAGAAAGAAAGTATGCAAGATTAGCATCCACCTCAAACATGTTCATTTTATGGACTTGGCTTGGCTGACTGAGTAGTACCTTTGTCTTAGCCCCTGCTGTTTAGGTTGGGTTGCCATTAAATGTTCAGTCAAGTAGGTGCTAACTGGCTTTTCAGTTTTGCTGTTTTCTAAATGAACTACAAAAATGCATTGACAATATGGGCCAGTTATGCTGGGCCTTTTCCCCATTATTTAAGTTGATCTCTTTCCTGCTTCCATGCATTATTATGGGCTGTAAACCACTTTAACTATACTTGTATTGTTCATTAAATTTTAAATATGGTCGTAACATTGGGTTTTTCTTTTTTGGATAAGGTTGTAGCATCCATTTTTACCTTTGAGATAATCTGATCTAACTTTCTTGATAAAGATTTGGTTTTTTTTAGCAGGATATTTGTTGTGATCCTTGGTACTACGTGGTATCTGTTTGGATAGAGGCCACGTCCAGTGTTTTTTGTGGGTCCCGTGCACTGTTCACGAGACCCATAAGTACTTTTTTTTTTTTTTTTTTTTTTAGAAAAACAACTTTAAAATTAGGTCTCATGGTACTATTTACATATTTAAAAATTATTTTGCTATAATATTTTCAGTTTTCAGTTTTTAGCAATAAGCAGTATCCAAACCGATCCTTGGTTCAAATTTGTTGTATATGCACTTCAAACATTTGCAACGTCATTTGACATTTGACACAATTAACCATTGTAGATAAAAGGATCATATTGAACAATTCCAAACTATAAGGTGGAAAATTTTAAATTTAAGCAATCAATGAAAATTAATAAAGAATCTAAATTTTGAGGAACCAAATTATGGGGTTTTTTTAAAAAAAAAAAAAAAACCAAATATGCGAAAATAAGAAATAAAATTTTAAAAATAAATAAAAGTAATTACAAGTTGGGAAACAAAGAATAAAACCAACGGCCCTTTTTTAATGAAAAAGAAAAAGAAGCTAAAAGTATAAAGTTGATTAGAAACTTATTCAAGTGGATGGTGAGCAGGGATAGCCATACGCATTGAATAATGGATATCCAACCCTCTTGATCCAAATATTCCAGGCACTACCAAGTTCTTCATGGTTAGAATGTAATCAGGTAGGATTTGGATACTACCCATTTACCCATTATTAGCTATACATACATGCATACATATATATATATATATGTGTGTGTGTGTGTGTGTGTGTGTGGATGTATATTAATAGGCAAAACTTAGAGAAAATTAAATTAGATTTTACAATTGAAGTTCAACTTTGCACCATGTGTCCTAAATTATTTATTATTAGAGAAAGTTCTATTTCTTAACTAGTGTTATGCCCGTGCAATTAATGCACGGTTTAACTGAAAATCATATGTAACTTAAATAAAAGATAACGACATATATACCAATTTGGTAACTTTTAATTTCATGTATGTTTTCTTCCTAAAAAAAAAAATCATGTAGGCCTACAAGGGTTACATATATACTGATTTGGTAATAATGGAAGCTTCATCTTTGAGATAAAGAACTGATGTAATGTTCAAGGAAGCTACCTGAAAAGATCAAAAGAATCAATAGAGTATAGAAGAAGTGATCAAGAAGAAAAAGAAGATATATTATGCTCATAATATGCACGACTTCTAATTTAATTGGGAAAATATAAACAAATAAAAAATTTTGACACTAAGAAAATATAAACTTAGCTATCAAAAATAATTAATTTTAAACTTGTACAATTGTACTAACATTTTTCTTAAATTTTAGACCCTTACACCTTTGAAGAGTTGTAGAAGACAACCATATATAGTTTATCTATGACATTCAAACATTAATTGTCTACCTTTAGAAGTTTATAGACATATAATGTTATTACTATAAAAAATAGAAAATAAAAAAAATAAAAAAGCATACCATATATTTCAAAAGAAAGAATTGCATACTCGTATATTATATATAACATATATTTCTAATAATGGCCTCCACAAATATATCCAAAAAAAATATATTTTCTCCCTCTCGCATAAAAATTTTTGTTGATCAATTAATTAAAATATTATCTCTTGATATAATGTGTCAAATCTAAATAATATATTAATCAATATTAGGTTTGCCCATTTTTTTCCCACCACCTCTATATTTTAGTGTATTGGCTTCAATAATTTTTGTTAGTTATGAAGATAGTAATGTATTATGTAGAATCAAATTTTTTGTGTTAGTTATGAAAATAGCAATGTATTATGTAGAATCAAAATTACCTATTAGGTCTTTTTTTTGTCAGCAAGATAGTCCAACTCGTGGACATTGAAGTACCTTTCTTATATGAAAAAAAGAAAAGAAAGAGAAATACATACCTCTAACATTGAATACGTGGACAGAGGTAGGCTATAAGACAAAAGCCTTCATGTCATATTCAGTCAGAGCTGGGCAAGTTGGAGTGATTTGGCTGCTACTCATGCTGGTAATAACATCACTTTGGGCGCCATTGCTGGAGTTATTTTTACAATTGCGTAGTGCCATAATGAGAATCAGGAGGCTAACCATTGCCACAGTGAGTTTGACCCACAAAAGCACTTGTTCTTCCCTGTACGTTACAAAAAGATCAATGACGTTATATCAAATATTCAACACTTAAAAATAAATTTTTTTTTCAAAAAAAAGTACATAATGCATGAATAATTATACGTATTGTTTTGCTCCCTGTTTAGAGGGTGAGGAGGGTTTTCAAAAGTGAAGGGGTTGAGAGGAGGAGAGGAATGTATAAAATTTTCTATTTAGGAATTATAAGAGAATGATGATTAATGGTGGAGAGAGTTGATACGAAGATACAAAGGTGAAGTTTAAAGTTTATATATATTAAAAGAAAGTTGAAGTAGCCGTGTGACTGTGAAAATAAATAAGAAGTTGATAGATTTCAGTAGATGAACCTTCTATCCATCTATCAAAAAAACCTTCTATCCTTTACTAAAAAAAAGCATAATAAATTAACCAAAATGGGAGGAAAAGTGAAGAGAAAAATGAAAAGAAAATTATTAGAAACGAAAAAATGTGAAGGAAAAAATTGTTACAGAAAAATATTAGAAACGGATTTTTTTTTTTTTAATCTTCAATATAATTGATTAGTTGTAATACACTATTAGGCATTTGTGTCTATCCAAAGTGTTATTTTCCCTTAAGAGAAGTCTATCCAAAGAAGAGATTGATATATTATTAAATTATTAACTTTTTGTGTTCATCAAATTTTATCCAAAGAGGTGATAAAGTAGTAGACAAAATTCTGATAATAACAAATAATTTGCCCAAGATGCACACTTTAAATAAAAATCATATGTAACTTAAACAAAAGATAACAATAATTAAGTTTTTGTATTTATCTAAAAAATTGATAGAGATGTATATTATATATATTTTTAAAAATCTAATAAAATTTCTACAATTTAATGAAACCACATGGTGCAACTATGGTTTCTAAGCCCAACTTTTATTATATACTAGTTAAAGACTTGTGTGTTGCATGGTTTTATCATAAACTTATAGAATATATATTTTTTCATATATAGGAAGTGTGTTTCAAAAAAAAAATTATAGCTAAATGATAATTTCTTGAGATTTGGGGGAAGGGGTAGCACATATCTTTAGGGTAGGGTGCATCCAATGGAACTTTGATCGTAAAACATTGAGTACCTGTAATATAAGTATGCAATTTGTAACAATTCTCAAAGCTTAAAAAAAGTACTATTATTAAAATTTAATGATATACAAAATAATAGAAAATTTAATGATTGATAAAAGTCATCAAATTTAATGAACAATTTATCATCAAATTTATATTAATATATGCTTAATAATAAGCTAAAAAGAAGAGTGTTCTGTAAATCAAAATTGCGAGGATGAAAGTAACATTTCACCATTGAACCCGTGTCATAACACACACACAAAAAACATGTCTAAGCATATTTAATGATTGATTCTCAAATTACAACCATATAAATTGGATAAAACTTTAAAAAAATAAGGTTAAACAAAAGACAAAAAATACACAAAACCTATTCAATTTCATGGAAAAAAAATTGGAGTAAACAAATGATTCACTCATCCAAATTTGTTCTTTTAAAAGTATTAATTAAGAAAATGTTACTATTTTAAGTCTTAAATTATACTTAAAACATCATTTTTTTTCATGAGTAATAAACTTTATTAGTAATGTAGATTATTAATAACTAAACGAAATACAAAAAATAATGGACGAAATGGAAGTGATTCAATAAAATCTATAAAGAGTGTTGCTATTTGTAAGACCCCACACAATGAGACCTATATCATGAACCATACATATATGACACAGACACAACTATACATCAATTCTTAAACACACATTTTTATCAATTAATGGCTTAAATACATGATTAGTCAGTAAAGTTTAGAGTGATTATGTTTAAGCCCTCAGATGATGTGGTCAAACTAAAAATGCTCCATAGGGACTAAAAATAAATCGTAATTAATATCAATCACTTTTTAAGTTTTTTAGGAACTGAAAACAATAGCTTTAAACTTTAGTGAAGTACTAAAATCATTTTAGACCTAAATAAAAAAGATACTTTTAAAAGTATAAAGAAAATAAATAAATAAATGAAGCCTAGGCAATCACACTCTTATTGAATGCAATATATTTGAATTTTGACAGAACAACAAATAAATAAAACATTCATCAATCACTTTCTTTTTTCCTTTTTTGGATTAAAAAAAAAAAAAAAGACTGAGAATAAAGATTAAGAAATTAAATATGAAAATAAAAATAAGAAATTTAGTGTGAAGGACGAAAATTACAATATATTGACAATTTTGTGTCTAATAGTAGGCGTAAGTTGAGCTCTCCAATCATCGTTCAATGGTGCGGTGGGTTCAGTTTTGATAGTTTGTTTGTGACCAATATTCTCCTCCATTTTTCTAAACCACCAAAAAACAACCTTAGCTATTTTAAACTTTTAAGGGAAGAGTTTTCAAAACAGAAAATGAAAAACCAAAATAGTAATAAAGACCTAATGTGTTATTGAAGAATCCAAAAGCAGCCAAGGAAAGAACAGAAGCCTTGCTTACAGCTTTCTTTAGATTTTCGCCCTGTAATTTTTCTTCTGTGCTTCTTCTTGTTGTTGTTCGGGGAAGAGAGAGAGAGAGAGGAAGTCGAAGAGTTCACGGTATTGGAATATGATTATAAAACGCTATTTGAATGTTTTGAGGTTTGGCACTTTGCTTTTGTGCCGAAACTGGAAATGTGTGCTTTTATAACCTTAGCTATTGTTGCACAAAGTTGAATTGCACACGGCCCGTGTATTGCATATCCATCCCATGCACATTGTAATTCTCACTAATCCAAACTTCAAGTACATAAGTAGCGTAAGCAAGATTGTTATTAGATTTTTTTTTTTTTTTTGGTTTATGTTAAAGTTAACGTGAAGATTTTTTTTTTTTTTTTTTTTTTTTTTGAGATAAACTACTTAATGATAAGAATGAATTAGAGTCATGGTAGTATACCCTCACTTTTATATTAGATAATTTTAAGTTGTGAAGAAGTTGATAACTTGATATGAACAAAAAGAAAATGGAGTTTACCCAATCAAGAAGTTTAGGTATATTTTATCCCAAAAAAATAGTGAATGTTATTAGCTAGATTGTTGTTAGATTATTTATTTATTTTGTTTACGTTTAAGTTAATACAAAAAAGAAGAAGTAGTTTTTTTTTCCCCTTAGATAAATGACTTAATGATAATTACGTGAAGCAGGTGATAGTTTTTTTTTTCCTTTAGATAAACTACTTAATGGTAGTTTTTTTTTTTTTTTTTTTTTTTTTGAGATAAACTACTTAATGATAAGAATGAATTAGAGTCCTGCTAGTATAGTATTCCTTCTTAGTTCTTTGAAATTCTAAAAATTTAATAAAATTTCTGCAATTTGGTGAAATCACTTGGCACAACCAGGGCGTCTAAGCCCAACTTTTATTATATATAATATGATATAATATGATATGATATAATATAATATGATTTTGAAGTCGAACGTGAAACTATCATAAATATCCATCTAAGTGAGTTATTGCATACAAAAATTAAAGAGTCTAGAATTAATAGGTAGAAGGTAATCGAGTAGGGTTTGGATATTACCCATATATATATATATATATATATATTAGGCAAAGTTTAGTGAAAATTCAATTAGATTTTACAATTGAAGTCTAATTTTGCACCATATGTCTTAAATTATTTATTTTTAGAGAAAATTTATTTCTTAATTTTAGAGTCAAATATGGGACCACATTATAAATATCCATCCAAGTGAGTTATTACCTACAAAAGTCAAAAAGTCTAGAATTAATGAATAGAAAACAAAATTTAAAAAAAAAAGAAAATTTTACATTTTGCCCCTAATAATATTCTTACAAGACTTTTTCAAGATTAAAAAAATTGTGGAGGCTATGGCCCAAAGTAATGAGTTGGGCCTTGGGCCTGTCCGAGGATGCTAGCAAATCCGAGAGGAGACAACGTGGCTTAGATGATCTACGTTATAAGCCTTATCATGGGAGACAAATAAAGAAGGTCCGAGGAGGAATTCCTCCTCGGACACTGAAAATCCAGAGCAAATGTATGTTCAAACCACTGAAGTAGACCCTCTAAACATGTGAAAAGGAAGAAAACTCAAAATATCTAAGTAAAAGTTGCCATCATCACATTAAATGCATTGAAGCTACTTTTCTGGCTGCATTAACATGGAGAAGACCCCTGAACAGTGTTACCTTGGCTGCCGCAACTCACAAAGGACTGAAAGGTGTGTCTGATGGGATGAGTGCTCAAGTGAGTGTTCAAATGATCAATAAGTGTAAAGCTCAAATGAACAAGAATAGCCTATATGATGTAGAGAAGCCCCCATGAGAGAGGGGCGAGGAAAAGAAGGAGTGGATACTGTAGCATGCAAAAAAACCCTAATGTAATCTGTATTCATAAATAAACTTCGAAGTCTCCTCGGACAGAAGGTCCTTTGATCATAATAGTTTCTATTCTTGTATGTGTGTTCCTCAATCCCATGCAAGCCACTGCTCAACTCATCTTAACCTAGTTCTTTGACCCTTACTCTACAAAATTCATTGTATTGGGCTTTTTGGACCAAGATTTCATACGGTGTGGGCTTGGGCTCCAAACTTTGTCCCTATAATTGGCGCCGTCTGTGGGGAGAACTTGAGTGTTAGTGAGTACAACGGTTAAGCATGGCAGGATCAGGTCCACACCAAGAAAATCCATGCCAAGCCGATCCTCAGCGGACAGAACCTATTGGGCCTCAGCGGCAAAATAATCCTCCTGACCCTGAGCCAAATCTGGGCAATGGAAGGAACCGAGAGGAAAGCGTACATACTACTCAGACAAGCCAAAGCCACTCCCAAGTCAGTAGTCACATATCCCAAAGGCGAAACAACTATCAAACCATGCAGCGAGAGATAGACGACCTGAAAAAGAGGTTGCACTGTGCACAGCAAAGGCGATCCCCTTCCAGCTCCGACATATCCTTTAATGAGGAAGAGGACGTCAGTTACAGGCGGAGATCAAGAACTCCCCCAAGTGAAACCTTTTCCTATGAAAAGAAGTAGCATCATGAATAGAGACATAAGAGCCCATCTAGTAAGGGTCTGGGTAATGATGACATGAACAAAGCTCTGGATCAAATCTCTAGGTCACCCTTCACGCACAGGATAGAAGGGGCTAGACTGCCACGGCATTTCCATCGACCTACATTTACCATTTACAATGGCCGAATAGACCCTGTGGAGCATGTGAGCCAATTTAACCAAAGAATGGCTATCCATTCTCGAAATAAGGCTTTGATGTGCAAAGTTTTTCCGTCCAACCTGGGACCCATAGCGATGAGATGGTTCAACAGCTTGAAGACGAACTCCATAGATTCCTATAAGCAACTCATCCAAGTTTTTTGCTCTTGTTTTATTACGAACAGCAAGGTTCCTCGGCCCCTAAGTTCGTTATTATCATTATCCATGCACGAAGGGGAAACCTTAAAGGTGTATTCGGATAGGTATTGGGAGATGTACAACGAGATGGATGAAAACCACGACGACATTGCCATCAGCACGTTTAAAAGTGGTCTCCCCACTAAGCATGGTTTAAGGAAGTCTCTAACTGGTAAACCCGTTACCAGGGTTCGTCAACTGATGGACAAGATTGACAAATACAAAAGGGTGGAAGAGGATCAGCTACAAAGAAAAGGAAAGGAAAAGATCATCCCTCACAAGGGGAATGATTACAAGTCGGAATGGTACAACAGTAACCAGCCGAGAAGAGATTTTGCGAGACAAGCTGGACAAACCAACATGCAAGCGATTAATGCCATATTCAGAGAGCCGATGCAACAAGTTTTGGAGAAAGTAAAAAACGAGCCTTTCTTCAAATGGCCGAATAAAATGGCCGGAGACTCCTCAAAGCGCAACTAGTCTATATTGGCAATACCACCAAGACCACGAACATACCACTGAGGACTGTAGGAATCTATGGAACTACCTAAATCAGTTGGTCCGAGAAGGAAAATTGCGGCACCTTTTACACCTCTCTAGTGGTCATCTAGGTCAGGCAGTCCAAGAACTCCAGAAAGACATATCTCTGAGGCCTCCCATGAGTACGATACATGTCATCCTCGCCGCTCTGGGGAGGACCACCTCTTTTCCCTCCAAGGTAATGTCTATGGCTCGGCTTTCCACCGAGGACGGTGAGAGGGAGTCCAAAAGGTCTAAGAAGGGGAACTCACCTATGCTGGGATTCTCTGATGAGGATAAGATTGGAACCATCCAACCTCATGACGATGCTTTGGTAGTTATGCTTAGGATTGGAGGGTTCGACGTGAAGAGAGTACTAGTAGACCCGGGCAGTGCTGTGGAGGTGATGTACCCTGATCTATACAAGGTGCTGAACCTAAAGCCCTAGGACCTAGTGGCATACGATTCCCCTCTTGTAAGTTTCAAAGGAAGACTATCATACTAAAAGGGTAGATCAGACTACCCATACAGACTGGATCAGAGGTGGTGGAGGTGGATTTTATTGTGGTCGACGCCTACTCACCATACACGGCCATAGTAGCTAGACCTTAGCTCTACGCCTTGGAATCCGTTTCTTCTATACTTCATCAGAAGGTAAAATACCCGTCAGAGGGCCAAGTGGAGGAGATTGGGGGAGATCAAGCCATGACTAGGCAATGCATGGTGGTTGCCATCTCACGCCTTTCCAATACAGAACCCTTGGCGTCTGTGAAAGAGGACTTATAGCAATCAGCCACCTCGGCAATACCCATTGGTGAACCAGCCGAGGAGATAAAATGTGAAAGTCTAGAAAGGGTTATTGTTGACGACGACTTGGAGAGATTCTTTTAAGTCGGCTCGGAACTACCTCTCCAAGAGAGAGGAGAATTGATTGGGTTTTTGAGAAGAAATGTTGACGAATTTGCATGGAATGCCTACGATGCCTCGGGGTTTGATCCAAATCTCATTTGTCACTACCTAAACATTAACCCATCTTCTATTCCCAAAAAGCAGCCCCCCTGGCACCCATCGAAAGAGCATACCGACGCTGCTAGGGATGAAGTGATGAAGCTGAAAAAGGCAGGGGCTATCAAAGAAGTATTTTACTCCGAGTGGTTGGCAAATATAGTGGTGGTAAAAATAAAAAAATAAAAAAATAAAAAAAAACCAAGAAGTGGTGAGTCTACGTGGACTTCACAGACTTGAACAAGGCGTGCCCGAGAGACTCGTTCTCATTGCCTCGGATAGACCGATTGGTGGATGCAATTGTAGACCACCCCCGAATGAGCTTCCTGGACGCCTTCCAGGGTTATCATCAAATACCATTGGCCCTAGAAGATCAAGAGAAAACAGCATGCATGACACCCGTAAAAAACTACCACTATAAGGTGATGCCTTTCGGTTTAAAGAATGCAGGGTCTATCTACCAAAGGATGATGACCAGAATGGTCAAATCACAACTAGGCAAGAGTATTGAAGTCCACGTAGACGATATGATAGTAAAAAGTAAAATGGTATCTAAGCATGTGAGAGATCTTGAAGTCATTTTGGCAAATTAAGAGAGCACAAGCTACACCTTAATGCTTCTAAATGCTCATTTGGTGTCGGGTCCAGCAAATTTCTGAGCTATATGGTAACTCAAAGGGGAATAGAGGTGAGCCTGGACCAAATCAAAGTAATTCATAACCTACAAGCTCCTCGGAACCCAAAAGAAGTCCAGAAGCTCACTGGAATGATCGCGGCATTAAATCGGTTTATTTCCCGATCTGCAGACCGATGTCGACCTTTCTACCTCTTGATGAACAAGTGGAAAGGATTTGAATGGTCCGAGGACTATCCCTTAGCTTTCCAGCAACTTAAAGAATACCTGTCACGACCACCCATCATTTCTAGCCCTGAGGCCTACGAAGTTCTGTTTGCCTACATAGCAGTGGCCCCTTACGCTGTGAGCTTGGTATTAATATGGGTTGATAACGGCATACAACGGCCAGTGTACTATGTAAGTAAATCGTTACATGAGGTTGAGGTGTGTTACTTACCACTAGAAAAGGCAATTCTTGCAGTAGTGCATGCCACACGGAAACTCCCCCATTACTTCTAGGCACACACGGTCATTGTCCTGACTCAACTTCCCCTCAGGTCGGTGCTCTGGAGTGCCGATTACACAGGAAGAGTCACCATGTGGAGTACGCTCCTAGGGGCTTTCAATATTAAGTACATGCTTCGGACCTCTGTCAAGGGCCAAGTCTTCACTGATTTAATTGCCGAATTTACTGAAACCCCAGTAGAAGTAGTAGCAGAGGAGGAAAACATGGATGAAAAATCAGTTGGCACAATCTCTGCACAAGGAGCCTCACGATGGAAAGTCTACATTGATGGCGTGGCAAACCAAAGGGGATCTTGGGTAGGGCTGGTTCTAATATCGCCCGAGAAGATTACCATTAAAAAATCATTAAGACTTGGGTTCTCAGCTACAAACAACGAAGCCGAGTATGAGGCTTTGCTACAAGGAATGGTCATGGTGCAAAAAATGGGCGGGAAGGCGATAGAAGCATTCTCTAACTCCAAACTGGTCGTAGGCCAGGTAAGGGGCGAGTTAGAG
Source organism: Quercus robur (assembly GCF_932294415.1). Lineage (NCBI taxonomy): Eukaryota > Viridiplantae > Streptophyta > Magnoliopsida > Fagales > Fagaceae > Quercus > Quercus robur. The sequence continues at coordinate 2,748,403 of NC_065543.1, read as the reverse complement.
GCTAGGGATGTGAGAAAGCAAAAATACCTTGGTCAAGTCAAACGCTTGCAATTAGACTTTGAATTTTTCAACTCGATACATGTCTCTAGAAGCGGGAACACACATGTGGATTCATTGGCCACTCTTGCCACGTCCTCGGCGCAGGATCTACCACGAATTATCCTTGTCAAGGATTTATGCAAGACAGATGCAATCAAAAAGGATATAGCTCGAATCCATCAGGTCAGAGTGAGTCCGAGCTGGATGAATCCCATAGTGAGTTTTCTCAAAGATGATGTATTGCCTAAAGAGAAATTGGAAGCCGAGAGGGTACGAAGGAAGGCTCCTTGGTTCTGGTTGTCAGAGGACCACAAGCTATACAAGTGCTCCTATTCTGGGCCATATTTATTATGCGTACACCTAAAAGCATCAGAGATATTGCTCGAAGAACTGCATAAAGGAATTTGGGAGAGCCACACGGGAGGAAGATCGCTAGCACACAGAGCCCTCACTCAAGGGTACTGGTGGCCGGACATACAGAAAGAAGCCCAAGAATATGTAAAGAAATGCGACCAATGCCAAAGATTTGCCCCAAATATCCACCAATCGGGAGGAGTCCTTAACCCCGTTTCCAGTCCTTGGCCGTTCGCTCAATGGGGTCTAGATATTGTCGGCCCTTTCCCGAAAGCAGCAGGGAACAAGCGATACTTGATGGTCGGCACAGATTACTTCACCAAATGGGTTGAAGTTGAGCTTTAGCCAACATCAGGGACACGGATGCAAAGAAATTCATCTGGAAAAACATCATTACATGCTTCGGAACTCCTCACACCCTCATCTCAGACAACAGCCTTCAGTTTGATAGTAAAACCTTCAGGAAATACTACTGCGACTTTGGAATCACAAATCGATATTCCACTCTAGCCTATCCTCAAGGAAATGGGCAAGTCGAGATTGTAAATAAGGTCATAATCAACGGGCTGGAAAAGAGACATGATGATGCAAAGGGAAGATGGGTGGAAGAACTATCACACGTCCTATGGACCTATCGAACCACGCCATGACGGTCAACGGGAGAAACTCCTTTTTCGATGACTTACGGGGCCGAGGCTGTGCTCCCCCTGGAAACTACCTTCCCAACGTTAAAATCCAGCACTTTTACCCCAAGTAATAACGACGAGTTGCTAGGGAGAAGTCTAGACTTAGCCGAGGATAAAAGAGAAAAGGCAATGATCCAATTGGCCTATTACCACCAAAAGCTAAAGCAGAGGTACGATACTAATGTAAAACTAAGGCCACTAAGGCCAGGTGACCTCGTGATGAGAAAAATTTTGGGTAGCGCCAAGAACCCATCTTGGGGAAAGCTGGGACCCAATTGGGAAGACCCATATCACGTCACTTCAGTGGCAGGAATAGGTGCATATTATCTAAAAGACCTAGACGAGAAAGCTGTACCTCGCCCATAGAATGTAAATAACCTAAGAAGGTATTATTATTAATGAAAGCAGCTTTGCCTATATTATATCTTATGATCACTGCGTGTCTTTCGGCTCATTTCTATCTATCCAAGTTTTAAATAGAACTTAAGTCTTGCATGGCTCCTCGAACCACAGACTTAGGCTATGTTTGGTTTATGTAAAATATTTTCCGGAAATACTATTTTTGGGAAAGGAAAATATTTTCAAGTGTTTGGTTGCATTCTGAAAAAATGCTTTGGAAAATATTTTCTAATGTTTGGTTGTGTTGTTGAAAATAATATAGAAAACACATTTTCTTCTTGTTCCTCACATTTTCTCAGCTTCCAAACAAATATATAATCCCATTTCTCAATAGATAAACACATAAACAAAAAAATTCATCAAATCCAGTCAAATTCGGTCAAATTCATCAAAACCCAACCATTTCTCAATTGCGATCTCAATGAGATCGGTGCTGTCTCGGTACGATCCTAGGGTGCAATCTCGGTGAAGTCGAATGCGTGATCTAGGCTCTGTGTTTGCCGGTGAAGTCGAAGGGTGTGATCTGGGTGCGATTCGAAGTCGAAGTTGAACGGCGAAGTCGAAGGGCTCTGGGTTCGCCGGCAAAGTCGAAGGTTGCGATTTGGGTGTGATTCAAAGTCGAAGTTGAATGGCGAAGTCGAAGGGTGCGATTCGAAGTCGAAGTCGAAGGGCTCTAGGCTCTGGGTTCGATCTCTCTCTGGGTGCGATCTCTCTGGCCAGAGCTTGGCTGGTCGGAGGGGTGTGCTCTCTCCCTCTCTCTTCTTCCTCTATCTTATTCTCACTCAGCTTTCTCTCTGTTTTTCGGAAAATGGTATTTGAAGGTAAAATAAAAACGGAAATAATTTTACACCCCAACACACGGTCAACTGAAAACCATTTCCGAAAAATTTATTTTCCATGAGCAACCAAACACCCACATTTACGGAAAAGCATTTCCGGCAGTGATTTTTACCCAAAACAAACATAGCCTTAGGGGACATTAACAACTTATAACATCTATCCAAGTTTTAAACAGAACCTAAATGCATAGCTCCTCGGATCACAGACTTAGGGGAAATTAACAACTTACGACATCTATCTAAGTTTTAAACAAAACCTAAGTCCTGCATGTCTCCTCGGACCACAGGCTTAGGGGAAATTAACAATTTACGACATCTATCCAAGTTTTAAACAGAACTTAAGTCCTGCATGGCTCCTCGGACCACAGATTTAGGGGAAATTAACAACTTATAGCATCTATCCAAATTTTAAATAGAACCTAAGTCCTGCATGGCTCCTCGGGCCATAGGCTTAGGGGAAATTAACAACTTATGACATTTATCTAAGTTTTAAATAGAACCTAAGTACTGCATGGCTCCTGACATCTATCCAAGTTTTAAACAGAATTTAAGTCTTGCATGGCTCCTTGGACCACAGACTTAGGGGAAATTAACAACTTAGGGCATCTATCCAAGTTTTAAATAGAACCCAAATCCTGCATGATTCATTGGACCATAGGCTTAGAAGAAATTAACAACTTATGGCATCTATCCAAGTTTTAAAACATGTCCAGAATCTTGCATGATAGCCTTTATTGCTTAAAGTTCATTGCACAGTTGTATTCTTCTCATTTGGTCATATTGGCAGAGTGTTGTTGCAAACATCAACTAAAAAAAAATAGTCACATTGACTTGAAACAATACAATAAAATTCCATCAACATCAATCATAAAGTTAAAAAATGAGAGAAAGAACATTTGTATTAATAAACCAAGAATAATACAATGCTTTTAAATGAGAAGTCTTTGAAAAGGAACAAAAATGTAATACAACTTCCGTCCAAAAAAAAAAAAAAAAAAAAAAAAAAAGATAAGAGCCCTAGGAGCTAAGCCTTAGTAGGGGGATCTTCTTTTTGCTCTGGCTGAGGAGGTGGAATATCCTTGACTTTGGGACCGGCCCCATGACCCTTGACCTTGGTGATTGTTTCCTTAGAGAGATCCTTGTCCTTGGAGGAGGGCTTTTTCCCCTTACCCTTGCCTTTACCTTTCTCTTCCTCCGCATCCTCAACTTGGACAGTGACCTGACCAAAGCCCCCGGTAATTTCAACTAAGGGGATGGCATTAGGGATAGTCGCAAGCTGCTCGGAAGCTTCAGGGGCATTGGCAGGGACCTCCCGAATCTCTAGAGGGAAGAAAACATTCTCGGGCAACCTCATCGCAGAATCTACAGGGACCCCTGCAGCATTAAGAGCTTGAGCCCATGAAATACTTCAGTAGTCCCTGCATACTTCTGGCAACTCTTCGGTAAGCCTCACCTCTGTCTCCTTCGCTTCAAGTTGATAGGTAGCCCTCTTCTCTACCTCGGCTGCTTCCTTGGCTAGCTGGACCTCATCCTTGGCTTTCTGCAACGCGGTTTTGAGATCCAGAAAGGCTTGCTTTTTAGTAGCAAGGTTGATCTTAGTCATGTGTAGTAGCTGGTGTTGGTCTTCAGCTTGTTTCTCGGCGGTCTTCAAGCCAGCCTCAGCATTCCTACAGTCTGTCTCTGCCTCCTTTAGCTTTTCAGCTAGCTCATGATGCTCCTGCTTGAGGGCTCCTAGAGCCTTCTTTACCTCGGCATGAGAGAGGGCTTCGACGTCAACCAACTTGTGGTTGTCATGACACCACTCCTCGGCCACAAAGACCTGCTGAGTAATCTGCCCAAGAATGACAAGATGACATAAGTTAAAATATGATATGACCCAATGATCTTGCGATTGAGAGGATGAATTGTCTTACCATTGTAGGATCCTTCTTCAAGGATAGGAAGAGTTCACCCTGTGAAAATCGTTGTAAGCCTCTATGTCCTTGGGAAGGAGCATGGGCTGCTCTAGGGCTTCAGTAATGTACCCTACTCGGCCCCTGTTGTACTCTCGGACTGAAGCGTTATAAGGAATTGCCGCTCCATCCACTTCAAGTCGGGGGCTCCAAGTGCGTGGAGGCATGCACACTTCAGCCTATTCTAGCTCTTCTCGGCTCTCCATAGATGGAGCCCTTTTATCCTGATGCTCTTGGGTCACCTTTTATTGTTTGGTGCCCTGGCGAGGACTCACCTCGCCTTCCTCGAGGGACTCAACCGGCCTCTTCTTTTTTAGGTCGGGATTAACTTTCAAGCCGAGATCAGCAGGGATCTGTGGAAGAGCAGGAGGAAGGTCGGAGGGGGTTTGGGACTTGGTGGGCGCCTTCGAGAATTGCCCCTTACCTCGGGTAGCTATTAGCTCTCACAAACTTTTTCCTTTGTTAGAAGCCATATTGTCCACCTCTTCGTCGGAAGAATCATCCGAACAGGCAATAACAAGAGGAGGGGCGCTGATCACAGAGTTTCTATTCGGCTCACCCTTATTGTTTGAGAGCTCAATTAAAGGAGCTTTTGGAATATCCTCCTCAAAGTAGAACTCATCTATCTCCTCCTCTAGAGAAAGACAAGATGATTCGGTCTCCTCTTCAACAAGCGCTGCAACTCCAGGATTATCTTGTGGAGGTGGCTGTGCAGCTGGTTGAGGATTCTGAATGATAGGCAAAACAACCGACTGAAGATCCCTTTGAGCCAAAAATCTCAGCTTTAACACGTCGATCCTAGCCAACCTTAGACTACGGACTCTTATGGATTGGCCGACGTCTAGGAAAACGCGGGACAAGGGTTCATAACCCAAGATCAAATGAGCAACATGCAGTTGCCCGTCCTCGTTAATGAAGATCTCTGACCTCAAGAGATAGTTCAAGGCCTAAACGTTTGTATGGCTCAGCCGAGGAGCAACATGTGCTCTATCTGCAAAACAACCAAAAAGGAAATTGTAGTTAAATTACAAAAATTTTGAATCTTTAAGTGAAGGAAATAAAACTAAAGGGTTAAACCCCTTTCCCAAGGGATTAATCCTTGTAAGGTTGAATTTATTCAACCATCTAATTGGCTTTATTCCGTGCCAAATTTGCTTGTAAATCAGCATTTAGTAACCCTGTATTTAGGTGGGATTGTTGTAAGGGTAGTGAGTGAGATAGTGTGAAGATTGCTCAAGAGTGTGCAAGAAAACAGAGTGTCGCGGCTGGGACTCGCGGGTGGACTCGCGGCTTCAACCCGCCAGACGATGCACACGTGCCACGCATGCTGGAAGATGAACAGTCATGCTAGCTGGAGCACTACAGGACAAAACAGGACAACTGGCCATACGGTTAACTCGCGACTGGAACTCGCGACTTATTCAAGCCGCGAGGTCAAGCCGCGAGCCACCCCTGTTTTGGAAAAACCTGACGTTTCGCATTCCTCTTCACTCCAGTATAAATACCCTTTTAACCCACGATTGAAAGAGAGCTTCCAGAGAGAATTTTGAAAGAGAAACCCTAAAGAAAAAACCAGATTGTTTCACCCACAATCTCTACCTTAGAGTCTCATCAAAATCCCTCACTCTCTTCCTCTCCATTGTCAAATCCTTGAGAGGCATTATACCAAACCTGGTTCTCACCATTATCATCTCTGTGAGACAGACGTTTGGATTTCTGGGAAGCAGTTAGGAAGGAGCCAATATTCATTGGTTGATGCTACGGTGTAGTAGCGGAATCCAGAAAGCTAGAAAAGAAAAAGGTTCGGCGCAACCTCGTTGGAGCAAGAAGCTTGGAGGGCTTAGGTGCATTGGGTAGATTAGGCTTGGAGGGTCTATTGCTGTCCTTGTATCCCAACTGTATTTTCTAGTGGATTGATTACCGCTTGGAGGGCGGCGGAGAGGTTTTTCTCCGAGGTCTTCGGTTTCCTCTTCGATAACATATCTGGTGTTATCTCTATGTTTGCATCTTCCTTCCTCTCTATCTCTGCCTTTACATTATCTGCTGTGGTTTATTTTGTTATGGCTTAGATAGTTGTTTAACCAATTCCATATTATAGCATATGTTAAGTTTCCGCACACTAGTTGTTTGACATATTGCTTGTGTTGGTTAAGTTGGTTTTTGGGGGTCTAAACGTTCAAAAGTGTTTTTGTACACGTTTTTGAACTTTCAATCCTAAAGGTACCGCACCTGGATCTCCTACCCGAGTTGGACAATGAAGACCGTCGCTCCACTCCCCCAAGGCAATAAGGAAGTCATCCTTCATACTCTTATTGGACTTAGGAAGATAGGAAATTAGCCTAATGATCTCGAACTAAGATTTAAGGTAGTACCTTGCTTTGGTAAGATGGTGGCACTCGTACATGTGAACTACGTCGTGCCATGTAAGACCTAAACTCATCTGCTCGTTCAGAACATCTATGCTGCCCAAGACCCTAAATAGATTAGGAGTGCACTGATGTGGTGTCAACCTATGGTTAAGCAAATAATCTCGGGTAATCCTACGCATGGGAAGCGTCATTCCTCCCTCTATAAAAGTGATCATGGAAATGATGACTTGACCCACGTCCCTATTGGTCAGCACTTGTTCTGGAGGACAATACTCCAAAACCACCCCTTACGGGATGCGGTACTTTGCCCTAAAGGCCTCCATGGCGGCCAGAGTATCTACTAAATACTTGAATCTACCTATCTAGACGAACTAGCGGGCTGAGAACGAAGGCTGAGGTGAAAATTGGGGTTATGAAGAGGAAGGAGAACTTACGGGTATCCTTACAACAATCTCTGAAGCTTTCAGAGATCTCCTCAGAGAAAGACTTCTCATGGAAATAACTACAGAAATTCGAAGGCCTAGAACGTTTATGAAGAACTGGGTGCTGGAGTTCTCTGGAGTTCTTGTATGCTAGTAGAAAAGAAAAGCAGAAAGAGTTTCCTCAAGGTTTTATATAGCAAGAGAGGAAAGGGAAGGTTATTCCAGCTCAAAATTCTAGGAGGAATGTCAGTCGTTGGATCTGCGCTTCGCCACTGGATGTGGGGAACACAAAGCCGCCAGGAGTCATTAATAGCGCCTCGTAACTTACACCGCGTCAGAAGCAACCGTTCCTACACGTGTGAACCAAAAATTAGTTGGTCTTATCCCTTAAAAAGTCAAAACCCCGCTTTTCTCCTCGGATGGAGATAAAAACTGGAGTTTTGAGGGGCTATTGTGGGGACTATGGCCCAAAGTAACGAGTTGGGCCTTGGGCTTGTCCGAGGACGCTAGCAAGGTCGAGGAGACAACGTGGTTTAGATGATCTACATTATAAGCCTTATCATGGGAGACAAAGAAAGAAGGTCCGAAGAGGAATTCCTTTCTAGACATTGACAATCCGGAGCAAATGTATGTTCAAATTGTTGAAGCATACGCCCTAAACACGTGACAAAGAAGAAAACTCAAAATATCTAAGTAAAAGCTGCCACCACCATATTAAATACACTGCAGCTACTTTTCTGACAACATTAATGTGGAGAAGACCCCTGAATAGTGTTACCTTGGCTAACGCAACTCACAAAGGATTGAAAGGGGTGTCTGATGAGATAGGTGCTTAAGTGGGGGTTCAAATGATCAACAAGTGTAAAGCCCAGATGATCAGGAATAGCCTATATGATGTAGAAAAGCCCCCATGAGAGGGGGGTAAGGAAAAGAAGGAGAGGATACTGTAGCATGCAAAAGAACCCTAATGTAATCTATATTCATAAATAAACTTCTAAGTCACCTCGGACAGAAGGTCCTTTGATCATAATAGCTTTTGTTCTTGTCTGTGTGTTCCCCAATCCCATGCAAGCCATTGCTCAACTTATCTAAACCTAATTCTTTGACCCATACTCTACAAAATTCATTGTATTGGGCTTTTTGGACCAAGATTCCATACAGTGTGGGCTTGGGCTCCAAACATTGTCCCTACAAAAATATATAAGAATGACTATCAATAATATTTAAATTATATATGTAAAAATTATATTATGCATCTTAATGTATATCTTTTAAGTAAATTTATGCATATGCATAGGTTACAAACTAGTTTAACTAATTACTTATAACTTAACCTCAGTTCAACTCAATTATTATGGATAAACGCCAATCCACCTAATTGCCCATAAAACTTGAAAATTACCAAAGTACTCCTAAAATCCTCTAAAATTGTTGAAATACACCTTAAACTTAAAAAATGACCAAAATTTAAATAGACTTCAGGTAAGATTTTTATTTTTATTTTGGTTTTGTTATTTATTTATTTATTTGTTTACATGATTGAGTTTGGGTTTGACATGGTGAAGAGGACCAAAATTTAGACATCAAGTAAGATTTGATTTTTTTCTCTTCTTCTTACGTGATTGAATTTGTGTTTCACCTAAAATTGATTAGGGTCAAGATTGGATTGAATTAAAACTACCTCAAAAAAAAAAAAAAAAAACAAAACAAAACAAAAAAAAGAAGGAGGAAAAACTACCTCAATCAAAAGGAGTTACTATTTTAAACACGTATAACAGGAGTTTAGTTTCGATCAACATTAGCCCATAAGTTTTTTTTTTTTAACCTTAAACATTAAAGAGAAATTAATCAAAGTTTTAAAAATATTTCAAAAATCAATATTTTAAGAGAATTTTTAAATTTTTTTTCCATTTAAAAATGTTTAAAAGGTGAAATATTGCTCCACAGAGTGGCATTCAGTCTTTAGAGAAGTCCGCCAAACGAGCAATTTCCTTGTAGATGAGAAGAAATAAAGGAGAAAGTGACTCATGCACAGTGTACTATCAAAGAGACTTTGAAATGGAAGCCAATTTGTAACAATGAAGGTGAAATCGGTGAAAGCCAATCAATCAATATATATATATATATATATATATATCGGTGAAAGCCAATCAATCAATATATATATATATATATATATATATAAAAGTAGAGACCTTGTGCGGGAGTGCATGAGATCTTGCCAAGTAACGCTCTGATTTTGTATTTAATCTTTTTTTTACCTCTTTCATTAAGGTTTTTTATATCAATATGAGCTGTGATGGTCCCACACATTTTCACTTTTCAATTTTCTATTAAAAAGTGAGAATACACAATGTGATCGATTCGCCAATATTTCATACTTTTTTTTTTTTTTTTTGATGAAGTTTCATACTTTTCTCACAACTCATAATTTTGAGTCAAGTTTGTGTTTTAGAATTTTGCTTAACACAATCCTTTAGACGGTCCTATTATTTTTTCAAAGAATACCTTTCTTTCGAAGAAATTGTATTAATACAATCCTTCTATGTACAACTCTCTCTTCTTCCCTTTCCCTTCCCTTACTTTTTCCTCCCTTCCTTCCTTTTCTATCATCTCCCTTACAACTAAACAAGATATTCGTTTCCAAATTCAGCTAATTAAAAAAAAAAAAAGTGTTTAGAGGATATTAATAAAAAGAGTCCGAATTTGGTGAGAATGGGGTGTAAAATCCATGTTTTATACCATCCAATAAGAGATTATCACATCAACTTTTTACTTAAAACTCAGTACATCATACCACAATGAATAACATCTTAATAAACTCCCATTTTGGTTGAATTTTCAAATGAGTATTATAATTAATAGTGTGGTTGTGCTTATTCTTTAATATATAATAAGACGATGTAGTATGTTGGGTTTTAAACTACATCTTTATAGAATTTAATCTTTAATAAAAAAAATGTTAAAAAAAAAAATTGTTTAATTATCATTTTAGTCTTCAAAACTTGATGTGTCAAAATGGTTTTTGACATATTAAACGTGTCAATTTTATTTCTAAACTTTAGTTATTGTGTCAAAATAATCCTTATTAATAAGTGGTACATGAAAAAAATCGATGTATCTAACATTAATATCAAAATAGTATTTTTATGCCATCTAAGCTATCCTTTGAATTATCACGTGTCCTTAATTATAAAATAGAATAAAATATTTGAAAATATATTATTCGCATCTCCATAAGTAAATGAGACGTCATTTTATTAGCAGAAATTGAAAATTTCTTTCTTTTCTTTTCCTTTGCTTTCTCGGCAACCAAACATGGTTTAATTCTTGACTTTTTAGTTAAGGTGCTCATGAACATCATTTGAAAAACATACTATTTACCTAATTTTAAAATAGAAATTTTTAAAAAACAAAAATCCAAATGTCCATTTTTAACATGATCATTTTTTTAAGAACTTAAAGTTATTACCAATTATTTTATAAAAAATCTTGTAAACTAACATGGTACTGAATAGAATTAGTGTCATGTCGACAAGGTAATAAATCAATTTCCAAATTATTTTCTATTTTGTGTTTAAAAATTGATACATCCACTTAATAAAATTAGTGTGTAACTACATGTATATGTACAAGTACATTTAAAAACAATCACAATTACAATTATATATATATATATATATATATAATTGTATAATTTAACCAGTGGATTCAAATTAGAAAAATTAAATAGTTAATTCTTTTTTTCAACATTTGTTGTCCTTATGTATGGCTCAAACCTTTAATAATCATTAATTAACAAAAAAAAAAAAAATAGAAGACTTTCTTATTCTTTTTCAAATGAAGTTTGACACATAAAAGAAACAATAATCTATTAATTATGATATAAATAAGAATAATAATTACATAAATAATCCCTAAAAATGAAGGAAACAAAAATAAAATAAAATAAAACTTTATAAGATGGGTAAAGTGGGGTGTTGTGGGGGACTAATTTATTATAAACTTTACATTTGTGATAATATAAAATCTTTCAGGGTGAGTTGGTAGGGAAAAACCAAGAATCTCATGAGGCTTTTTAAAACAAAGAAGGGCCATGGTAATTAGTTGGAACTCTTCTAAAATTTCCAAGATAAGAACCAAATTAACCTTTGAACTCCTATCCCAAAAAAAAAAAAAAAAAAAAAAAAAAAAAAAAAAAAAAAAAAAACCATTGAGTCAAAAAATAAAAGGCATGTATATAAGGTTGAAAAACAATATTAAAAACAGCCAAAAAAATTTTTATTTTATTTTTAAATATGGCATGGCATTGGTGGATTGCTAATCTAGGGTGGAAGTGGAATTAATTTAAGGTGAAAATACATTTTTGATTCCCATCTTTTGGACTAATTGTCATTTTGGTCACTATTTTGATTTTGTTACTATTTCAGTGCCTAAAAATAGAAAATCAATTTTATTTTGATCTTTGTTACTAACAGAAAAATCATACATAGCAAACAGAGTGCATGGGTGGCCAACATTAAAATGACATGGTTATTAAAATAATATTTTAAAAAACTTATTTGTCATTTAAAAAATTTCACATAAACATATTAATAATTAAAAAAGCCACGTGAGAAAAATAAAAAATAGACCTACAATCTAATAAAATAAAATTATTAAATTAAAAAATTGGGATAATTACACAGAACCCACCTGTGGTTTGGGCGAAAATCACTTTGTCTACCCGTAGTTTGAAAAGTGTCACTTAACCTACCTGAGGTATGTTTCCGTCAATCTCCGTAACCCACCTCGGTCTCTGCCGTTACAAAAACACCTTTTAACCCCAAAACAGAACATAACACGAATCAAAATACCTAAAAATCAAAAACTTTTCGAGAGAGGGACCTGAGGTGAGATCAGCTTGTTCTTCGTGGTTTGGAGCATTTGGAGGAGAAGAAAACACTTATTTTGCATCATCGAAACTAGGCAAGGTATGTGTGACTGCTATTCATCGCAACCCACCCACGTAATTAGAGTTTTCTCAAAATTTTACCATCTTTGATGAAGTGGGTCTTGGGGTTGGATTCGTTATAGAGGCGCTACACCAAGGGAAGATGGTACTACTTAAAGGAGGGTGATCTGGGGAGATCAAGAAAATCAAGGGTGGGTAGAGAACGAAGAGCTTGTGCATTAGTGGCAGGCCACAAGTTGTAAAGTACAGAAGCCAAAAAGGCAGAAAGAAGAGGGGAAAGCAGAGTAGTCAGAGGAGGAGAAGCGATGGGAGAAGAGAGACCAAGTGAGGTACATGGTGGTGGCGGTGAGGGCTCCATAGCCAATGCCGAAGAGGAGAGTGACGACGACACTCAAGATGTCCTTGGTGCGGTCACAGAAGGAGCTGAAGTCATAGGAGTGACGACGACACTCAAGATGTCCTGGGTTTTATTTTGATTTATAGCTCCTGTTTTGATGTTTTTTGTTGGTATTGGCTGCTTTTTGTAAAGAGTTTGAGTTTTATTTGAACTGGGTTTCGAAAATTTTGTTCATTTTGATTCATAGAAATGGTATGGGATGTGTTTGATTTAAATCTTCTGTGCCGTGTGAGTATTGAAGAGATTTTGAGGTTTCTTGAACTGGGTTTTGATTGTTATTGTGAATGATGATGTTTATTTGGGTTTACTCAGGCACATTGGGGCTTGGTACTGTCGAAGAAAGAAGTATACTTCAGTGCAATATAGGAAACAAGAGTCCTATTTTGAAGGGAAATATTGTATAGTTTGGTTATTTGTGTAGGTTGATCTGGGTTTTATTTTTTTGGATATGTTCTTCATGTTCAAGATTTATGTGAATTAAGAGAGATCAATACCACTTTTTGATCTTGTTTCTCTTATATTTTTGTGCTATTTTTTGTTTTGGGAGGAGAGAGACATAAAATTTGAGCAAAAATATCTATTTACCCCTGATTTTAACAGAGGTGGGTTACGGAAAACAAACGGATCATACCTCAGGTGGGTTAAGTGATACTTTTCAAACCACGGGTAGGCAAAGTGATTTTCGCCCAAACCACAGGTGGGTTTAGTGTAATTATCCCTAAAAAATTTATTTTCATTCTTTTCTCTCTCGCTTTGCCGATTTTCATTCTCCCTCTCTTTGATCTCTCTCTCCCAGCGATTGAATGCTCTGTGGGGCTTGGTCTCAATCAAGTTCTCAAGCTCAACCATGAAGTTTTATGGATCCGTGGAGGCGAAGGATCAGTTTGGGGTGGTGGGTCAGTTTGGATTCGTGGGTTATGAATTTGTGGTTGTGTTGTGTTGTTGTGAAACCCCAAATCGGTGGTGGTAGTGGTTGTGAGCTATGGATTGGTGGGTTGCTATGTTGCTGTGAAGCCCAAATCGGTGGTGGTTGTATTGTTGTGAAGCCTAGATCGGCGGTTGTGCTGTGCTTTTGTGAAGCCTAGATTGGTGGTGGTGGTGGTGGTCGGTCCCCACAGCAAAGCCTCAAGTAGCGGCTCTCAAACCTGGCATAAGGGTACGATACCCCAACATTGTTGACCAAAACCCCAACAGTTAAACCTTCAATAGCTTCACTAACCCTCTTAATCCCCTCAGACAAATCACCAGAGAAATCCACAACAACATTCTTGATCTGGGTTTTGCCGTACTTGGCTTGAATAGAATCCAAGACATCTTTGAGCTTGTCTGGATTCTGACTCACCAAGACAAGTTTTAGACCCGAGAGAGAACCTAAAGTGAAAAGCACGAGAATCCAGAAAGGTTGAGTCTTGAGCTCATCTAGAACACAGGTATGCATGATTTTTGTGGATTTGGAAGTTTTTAGCTTATGATTTTTGTGGATTTGATGATAAGGCTTTGCTGGTTGCTGGGAAATTGATGAAGAAATTTGTTTGATTAAAATTCTGTGTATTTGGTTGGAAATCTATGTTATGAGAAATATTGTATTAGGATAATAATTTTGGTTGAATGTATAATTGATTTTTGTGGAACAATTTGGGCACAAATTTTGGAATATTATGGGTTTTTATTCTTATGATTAAATATTCTAGGTTTGTTGTTCTTACGTGTTCAAGATGAACACAGTCAAATAGATCTCAAGTAATGTGTTTTTTGGTTTTTAATTTTGTTTTTCTCTTTTTTATTTGATTAAAATTGATAATTAAAAAAAAAAATTAGAAACTAAGGTAGAGTTGACATGGCATTAATTTTTTAAAAATCAAATAAAATTTATTATTATTATCATTTTATTAGTCACGTCAACATCTAACATGCCACTAATACTCTCCGTTTGCTGCATATGAGTTTTTGTCAGTGAATTGACTGTAAAGACCAAATTAAATAGAATTGATTTTTTGTTTGTAGGGAGTAGAATAGTAACAAAATTAAAATATGAACCAAAATGAAAATTAGCTCAAAATATAAAGGCTAAAAATGTATTTTGGCCATTAATTTATAAATGTGTCCTGAAATTTGTGATGATGGAAATGCATTTTGTCTGGCTGATCAAGTGATGAGTTAGAGCATCTCCAACAAGCTTACTAAACCCAAAATTTAGAGAATAAACCCATAAAATGGTGCTCCAATAGTCTCTCTAAATTATTGTTTATTAGAAAAAAATTGTTTGCTAATGAACAATCACTCTCTTGGTCACTCTCATAGTTTGATAACCTACTGTTCATGAGCAAAACAATTAGATGTAATAAAAAATTCAAACCACCAAATAAAGAGAAGTTAGGGTGCACGGCTGCACCAAGAAGTGCAGCCCATATATAATGAATCCTATTTCAACATGAAATAGGTGAAGACTTCTATACTATTAGGAATAGAAGTGTAGGCGACAGAGCTTTAATATAAAGCATTGATGTATGTGGTTTCGCGTATATACATATAGAGAGAGAATCAGAGAGAAACTGAAATGCAGCCTATATATAATGACTCCTATTTCAACATGAAATAGGTGAACTTGGTGTAAAGACTTCTATTCAATTAGGAATAGGAGTGTAGGAGTGTAGGCGACAGAGCTTTAATATAAAGCATTGATGTATGTGGTTTCGCGTAGATACATATAGAGAGAATCAGAGAGAAACTGAAGTGCAGCCTATATATAATGACTCCTATTTCAACATGAAATAGGTGAACTTGGTGTAAAGACTTCTATTCAATTAGGAATAGGAATGTAGGCGGCAGAGCTTTAATATAAAACATTGATGTATGTTGTTTCACGTAGATACATATAGAGAGAGAATCAGAGAGAAACTGAAGAGTGAAACACAGTTTTGAAGCCGACTAAAGAAAGAAGATTAGTACTTTGTGTGACACTAAGGGAAAAAAGAAAAGGTGAATTTTCTTTTGCTCGAAACACACAAGGAAGATAAATTGAGATTTTTTTCTATGACGATTATTTGAGTGCTACAATCACAGAGAGTTGACGTATTTAGAGTGGAAATTCTTGCTACCAAGTTTTGTGGTGAGGTTGTATTTGTTCCTAGAGATATTATTGTATTTTCCCACTTTATTGTGAACTCAAGTTTTGGATATAACTTAAGTGTTGTAGTCTCTATTTTATTATAGTAGATTAATCGGATTTGCTCTGTAGTTTTTTTCTCTACACTGGAGGGTTTTCCACGTAATTTCTCATTTTTCTTGTTAGTTGATTTTTTTATTACTTCCATTGATTTCTATTTTCTTTATTGCTTGGCTTATATTTAATTTAATTCACACATAAACAACGATTTATCCCAACAAGAGAAAGAAAGAAAGAGCTAGAGGTATGTCCAGAGGTAGAAACAAAAAATGAAAATGAAGATAGAGATAAGAAGTATACGTGCGTGGAGGACAAAATAAGAGGGGAAAAAAATGAAAAAGAAAGAAAAGATGAGAAAATAAGAGAAAAAAAAGAAAAGAAAAAAGAAAAAAAGAAAGAAAAGTATGAATGAAAAAAAAAAGTATAGAGATAAGGGGAAAATAAAATAAAAAAAGAAGTAATTAAAATTGAGAAATGCTACTATAATATTTTTACAATAAATTTTTAAGTGGTAAGTTATTATTAGCTAATATTAGTAAGAAAAAAAATAAAATTTTTAGAAAAAGAAAAAGATAATTTTAATAGTAGGTTTTAATTAAAATCAGTATCAACTTAACTTATTACAAATAATTTTTTGTGAAGGTGTTCTAAAAATATTAAGAAGGTAGTTTTAAGAATGAATGAAGGAAAATTGATAGGAAAATATAAATTTTTTAAAACAAAGCTGTATTTAAAGGGTCTGCGATTAAGGCTTTCAATGCTTTGATGTTTGCACAAGAGATTCCCTGTTGGCCGGTAGATGATATGATTATATTTGCACAGGAATTCCATCTGCCAATAGGGATGGCAATTTTTGCCCGACTCGCAGGTATCTGGCCTGGCCCGACCCTAATGGGTTGGATTTTACCCAGTCCAATTAGGAATAGGGTCGGGTATGGGTTTTAAAAAAAAAACCCGAAGCGGGTCCGGGTTTTATCAAAAAAATCCGAGATCCGACTCGAAACCTGGCCCGGTTAAAAACCCGACACCTAAAATTACAAAAATACCCTATATATATATATTCCTATATTCTAACCCTAATCCCTCATTTCTTCACTCTTTAGCAGTCGACACTCACACTCCCTCAATCCTCACTCCTCACCTCAGTCTGACAATCGCTCATTTCAGCTCAGTCTGACACTCCCTCTCCCTCACTCATGCAGTCAGCCAGTCCAACACTCCCTCACTCCCTCAATCACGCCTCCCTCGCCTCCTCACCCTCACTCTGAATAGAGAAAGAGACACCCTCCACCGTGACGCCTCATTCCGCCACATCGGCGGCCACCACACCTATAAGTTTTACTTCTTCTTTTTATTTTAGTTTGTTTCTAAATTTTGGATTTGATTGGTTAGAAAAATGTAACCAAAAACGAAAATGAATTCTCAACTTCTGATTCCAGTTTTACTTGTAAGTTTCTTTCTTTGTACGCATTTCTCTTTTGTTGTTTCTATTTTTTTTTTTTTTTTTGGGGGGTAGAAATAGAATTGTTTGATTCCTTAAGTTCTGTTTGGTTCTCTCAATAAAAAGTTCTGTTTTTGGTTTGCTAAAAGTTGTTTTTTTAAACATCTCCAATGATTTGGTTGGTGATTTTTTGTATGATGGAATTTGCTGATTTTTATGGGTTATATTTTTTTACTATTTTTTGAATTTGAATCATGCTCTTGGCTGGTTTTTGTTTTAAAATTTTGGAATATTTTTTTCAGTGTTTCATTAAAATTTGTTTGGAGGTTTTGATAGGTTTTCAATTTTTTAGTTGTGGGTTAGTTTTAAGGTTCGAAAATGATTTTGTATGTATTTCCTTTTACTTAAATGAATGGTTCTATATTTTGATAGTTTTGAACAATTAATGGTGTTTAAACATTTCTCTTGCAAATTCCTACAACTTGTCCTCTAGGTAACAAATATTGAGCTGTTGTATTCTGTGAGAGAGAATATTTTAACTCTTTTTAAAAAAATTTAATTTTAATCATAAATTAACTCTGTTTGAAATTTATCTTCAATTAATAGGAGAACCGGGAAGACTGATTCGCGAACGTTATAGAACAACTTCTCAAGTGGTCCAGAACCAAGTTAGAAGCTTTGCACTTTCACTGTTGATATATGTATTGGACTGATTTGGCATTTGACATTTGGGCCACGTTATCTAGGCTTGAATTGGAATATGCAGGCTTGAATGTAGGCAAAAATAAATTTGAGCTTAAATTTATTTATTTATTTACTTTTTTTGGTTGGCATTGGGCCCAATCCCTAAACGGGGCCCGTGGGGCCCAGCTGGGGCGGGTCTGGGCCCCGGGAAAAAACTCGGTACCCTAAACGGGCTGAGTCCGGGCCATGGGTCTTGCCTCGCGGGTCGGGTCCGGGTATGGAAAAATCCGGCCCGAACCCAACCCGTTGCCATTCCTATTTGCCGACACATCGAATCCATTTTTTTCCTGCACAATGGTTAATTGGTGGGCCTACTTGTTCTACTAATTGAGATAAGGAAGGAAACTTTAGCAAAGGTTCAAAAACGCATTTGACCATTATGTCTTTCTCTTCTCTTCCTCTTTATTCTTCTCAAACTATTTCTATCTCTCTTTCTCTTTTTTTTTTTTTTTTTTTTTTTTTTTTTTTTTTTTTTTTTTTTTTTGAGAAACTCCTTCTCTCTCTCTTACTCTTTCCTGACGTCCATTGACTGCATTTACCTATTTGCAAGCTACTACAGTAAGTGCACCCTGACATGTCTTTCATGCTATTCAATTTTATTATTATTATAAATTGGCTGAATATATAGTTTTACTAATCATTCATCATTTTAATCCATATATTAAATAGGAAAAAAAAATCAAATCTACTTTGTTCAAGTTATTTAAACTAGAAGATAAAATCCAAATCTTTATTATTATTTTTTTGGGGTAAATTGCACATATCTGGTATATTCTTAAAATATGCAACTAATATATGATTTATTTTTGAGATTGGTTTACTTTCAGTACTTTTTTTAATTAGAAAATTTTTTTTTTTTGGCTTTATGTTAAGTTATCATTTTTCTCATAATATTAGTGTTGACTTATTCCATGACAAAAAATATTGTAATTGCTTTAATTTGTTTCCTTGTATTTTTGTGGGATTTATTTGTAATGAGTTTAGTATTAAGTGGTGGAGATTTGATCAAGACAGCTAGAAGTTACACTAGGAGCACATGATAGAAGCTGAAGAGTCATGTCAGATTGTTGTTTTCGCGAGTGTTTCACGGATAAGGTCTTCCCACAAGGTACTCGTGAAACATTTTACTTAGAGGATTTTTAAGTGTGACTTTCTTACCCTTCACTCATACTATATGTACCTTCATTACCCACAAATGTATGTGAGGCCATTCAGAGAGAAAAACCATAGATAAGTTTTTTACAACACATACATCCATCTTTTAGAGAGAGAGAGCTACTCATCCTTAGTAAGAAATCATTCTAGCTTCTTCTCTTTCCCTCTCCCATTGTCATACCTTGAGAAGAGATTTGTATCTAAACATAGCCCACACATTTTGAGAGTGTAGAGAATGTTTTGAAGGTTAGGAAGTTTTGGAAATTTGCCAAAAGAAGCTGGTCAGGCTTGGGGAATGTAATTGGCATATTGCGAGATCCAGAAAACTAGAGAACACATGACTCTGAGAAGTCCGTTGGTAGCAGGAGCTTAGAGGGCTCAAGTATATTGGGTAGACTAAGTTTGGAGGGTCTTTTGTTATTCATATACTTCAACTTTATTCTCTAGTGGATCGATTTACCACTTGGAGGGTGGCGGAGAGGTTTTTCGCTGAGTTCTTTGGTTTCCTCTTCAATAACACGTCTTGGTGTTATCTTGTGGTTGCATCTTTCTTCACTTATTCTTGTACTTTATTTTTATTGTTTGTTGCTCATGTTTATGCACTAGAGTAGTATCGGTTCATTGCACACATTTACTCTTATTTCCACACTTAGATTAAGTAAGAGTAAAAGCAATCTAGCCGTAATTTTTAATTGGGGGTCTAAACAAGCTTTTGTATTCTCACAAATCTGAGCTTTCAATTTAAATAAACAATGACAAGTGGTAGTGGGTTTAATCTCCACATTTTATTTAGTTAGTAAATAATGTGGTAATTTCTCATTAAAACAAAAAGAAGATTTCATTTAAAAAAGTATTAGAATCATTTTTTATTTCACTTTGGGACTTAATTCTTTTGTGATTTTTTTTTTGGTTAAATGCCTCTTTTACGATTTGTTTCATGAAGTATACAGACCATTTTTATCTAAGTCATGTCTATTTGTTTCTGTAGGGTCGGTTTTTGGGGCCCAGGCCCAACAAATGAGTGGTTCTGGCCCAAAGGACTCTAGACAATGAATTTATAGAGAGCGGGTTACAGAACTAGGGCTGGACGAAGTGAACGTAAGTTAAGTGTATGCCATGCAACAATTTGAACGTACAATCTGAACGTAAGAATATCTTGTTTTTGTCCACAGGATATATGGTCCGAGGAGACATATAAGTGCACCTCTTGTAATGTTTAAAGACTACCAAGTTCTTTTCTTTCTCTCTTGCTTTTTCTTCTCTAAACTCCCGATCCCTTCTTCAGGGGAGTGGGCCAAGAAGGCTCGCGAGGACCTACATAACGAGGCTAAGTCCCGCCTTGCTGCTGAGACGGTTGCCGGTGACCTTAGGCAGGAAAAGGATTGCCTAAGCACCGAGGTGAAGGAGGCGCAGAAGGCTCGTGCGAGCGCTGAGGCTGGACATAAAAACATCACCAAGCAGGCTGAGGAACTGCGCAAGCAGCTGCAACAGTCTGAGGCAAACCTCACGACAAAGAAGCAGGCGGTCTCAGATCTTAGGGCCGAGCTTGCAAAGGTCAAGGAAGTTGCTCGCGTGGCCAGAGAGGTGGCTGAGAAAGCGGTGTCGGCCTCATATGATCGTGGTGTAAGGGACACCGAGATGAGGCTGACTGAAGAGGTGGCCGCCGTATGCAGGGATTACATCACAATGTCTTGGGGTGTAGCCTTGGATAGGACGGCAGTCCTAGCGGACTCTGATCTCCGGAAAGCTGAGAATATCTTTTTCCCGGAAGATATTCGTGAGATTCCAGAGTCGGCTGCTCCTGAGGAACCTCTTCCTTTGAAGGACCTAATCTCGGATTTCCATGTGCCCGAGGCTGAAAGGACTCAGCCAGCTGCGAAGGATAAATCGCCCGAGGACAGTCTCTCCATTAGGGAGGTTGTTGCGCAAGCCAAAGAGGCTGTTCCGGGGCCTCAGGCGGGAGACGATCATCCTGAGCCTTCTTAGGGTTAGGATTTAGAAAAATAGTGTAGGGTCCTATCTGTAACTGTTTTTCTTTAATCTTTACATTTTGTACTGTTTTTTTGAATGTGAAAAGAACGCTTTTTGGATTTCAATGAATGTTGTCATTTTCCTCTAAATTTTATTGCGCTAATACTTTTCTGCTTTCATTATAAAGGAATATTTATTCTACCACTAACTGTTGAGAACCAAGCATGAATGGGTGAACTTGTAAAAGAAAATGATAGTCAATGTGTAACACTTTGTGTAAAATGAGTGAATTGTTAATTTCCCCCAAGTCTGTGGTCCGAGGAGCCAGGCAGGACTTGGGTTCTGTTTAACACTAAGCGAAAATGAGTGAATTGTTAATTTCCCCCAAGTTTGTGGTCCGAGGAGCCAGGCAGGACTTGGGTTCTGTTTAACACTTAGCGAAAATGAGTGAATTGCTGTGGGGCGCCAAGAATTACATCATTCATTAATAACAGTACCTTTTTAGGTTATTTAAATTCCAAGGGCGGGGCACTACATGTTCATCCAAATCTTCCAAAAAGTAGGCTCCTATGCCGGTTATGGAGGTAATACGGTATGGGCCTTCCCAGTTTGGTCTGAGTTTTTCCCAGGACCTTCCTCAGTACCAGATCCCCGGGTGCCAATGGCCTTGACTTCACCTTGGCGTCGTACTCCTGCTTGAGCTTTTGCTGATTGTATGCCAGGTGGACCATTGCACTTTCCCTTTTTTCTTCAATGAGATCCAAGCTTTTTTCCAGAAGTTGGTTATTAGCAATGGGGCAGAAGGCAGTAGTCCTTTGTGTTGGGAAGTTTATCTCCAGTGGAATGACAGCTTCAGCTCCGTAGTTCATTGAGAAGGGGGTTTCTCCCGTGGACCTGGGAGGTGTGGTGCGGTATGTCCATAAGACATGGGCTAATTCTTCAACCCATCTTCCTTTCGCGTCATCTAACCTCTTTTTCAGCTCATTCACTATGGTTTTATTGATGGTTTCCGCCTGTCCATTCCCCTACGGGTAAGCCGATGTGGAGTATTGGTTGATAATTCCCAACTCATTGCAGTATCTTCTGAAGGCTTTGCTATCAAACTGGAGCCCGTTGTCCGAGATCAGGGTGTGTGGGGTCCCGAACCTAGTGATGATATTTTTCCAAACAAACTTCTTGACATCGACGTCTCTAATGTTTGCCAGTGCCTCAGCTTCTACCCACTTTGTGAAGTAATCGGTGCCGACGAGAAGAAATTTCTTGTTCCCTGCCGCTTTGGGGAACGGTCCTAGTATGTCTAGGCCCCATTGTGCGAATGGCCAAGGGCTGGAGAGTGGGTTAAGTTCTCCGCCTGGCTGGTGTATGTTCGGGGCGAACCTTTGGCATTGGTCGCACTTCTTCACATATTCCAGAGCCTCTTTATGCATGCTCGGCCACCAGTAACCCAACGTTATGGCCCTATGGGACAGGGACCTACCTCCCGTATGACTTCCGCAAATTCCTTCATGTAACTCCTCCAGGATGAGTTCAGTAGCCTCTAGGTGCACACACAGCAGGTATGGCCCTGAGAACGAGTGTATGTAAAGTTTGGAGTCCTCGGACAACCAGAATTGAGAAGCTTTCCTCCTGATTTTGTCGGCCTCAACCTTATCGTCTGGCAAGGTGTCGTGCTTTAAGAACAGCATTAAAGGATCCATCCAGCTCGGTCCTGCCCTGATGTTGTGTACCCGAATTCCGTTGGCCTTCTCCGTTGTTGGACAGAAGAGATCTTCCACTAAAATAACCCGAGGAAGGGGCTGAGCTGAGGAGGTGGCCAGCGTCGCGAGAGAATCAGCATGAGTGTTCCCACTCCTGGGTACATGCGTCAAACGGAAGTGATATAAATGGGTCTGCAGGTGCTTAACCCGGACCAGATACTCTTGCATTCTTTCATCCTTTGCCTCCAAGTCTTCATTTACTTGTCCCACGATGAGTCTCGAATCCGAGAACATGTTCACGAATTTTCCACCCATTTTCTGGATCATTGACATTCCCTCCAATAGCGCCTCATACTCGACTTCGTTATTCGTGGCTGAGAATCCGAGCCTCAACGACTTTTCTATGGTTATCCCTTCGGGTGAGAACAGAACGAGTCCTACCCCTGAGCCCCTTTGGTTCGCTGCACCGTCAAAGTGTGCTTTCCACCAATTGTGTTCATGCTGAGAGATTGTGCTGATCAGTTTCTCATTAGTACTTAGTAATCCCGACACTTCCTTTCCTTCTAGTGTGGGCTTCGCAAATTCTACTACTAGATCGGCGAGGACTTGGCCTTTTACAGCGGTGCGAGGCATGTATCTAATGTGGAAGGCGCCCAGAATCGTTCCCCATTTTGCAATTCTGCCTGTGTAGTCGGTGCTGCGGAGGACGGACCTCAACGAAAGTTGAGTCAGCACAACTACAGTATGTGCTTGAAAATAGTGGGGGAGCTTTCGTGTGGCTTGTACGATGGCCAAGATAGCCTTTTCGAGGGGGAGCTTGCAGTGATTTGCTCATGTAATAGACTGGTCACTGCGTGCTGTTTTCTTCTCGGATTAGCATTAAGCTCACTGCATGAGAGGCTACCGCGATGTAGGCGAACAACACCTCGTCGGCATCGGGACTGGACATAATTGGCGGTCGAGCGAGGTATTCCTTGAGCTGTTGGAAAGCTAAAGCACACTCCTCAGTCCACTCGAAACCCTTCCACTTGTGTAACAGGAGGAAAAATGGCTTGCATTTGTCCGCTGAGCGTGAGATGAAACGGTTTAAAGCAGCTATCATGCCGGTGAGCTTCTGGACCTCTTTGGGATTCAGAGGAGACTGCAGGCTATGAATGGCTCTTATTTGGTCAGGGTTAACTTCTATGCCTCTGTGGGTCACCATATAACCCAAGAATTTTCCTGATCCCACCAACTTTCTCAGAATTTGAAAGATGTCGCCGAGGTCTCTGATGTGGTCGGCCACCAATTTGTTTTTTACCACCATGTCATCTATATACACTTCAACGCTCTTACCCATCTGCTGTTCAAACATCCTGGTCTTCATCCTTTGATAGGTCGACCCGGCATTCTTCAAGCCGAAGGGCATCACCTTATAATGATAGTTTCCGATTAGGGTGACAAAGGCAGTTTTTTCTTGGTCTTCGGCAGCCAGGGGTATCTCATGGTAGCCCTGGAAGGCGTCCAAAAAACTCATTCGGGGGTGTCCGACAGTCGAATCTACCAATCGGTCTATCCGTGGCATAGGGAAAGGATCCTTGGGGCAGGCCTTGTTTAGGTCCGTGAAGTCTACGCAGACTCGCCATTTCCCGTTCTTCTTTTTTACCACGACTGTGTTGGCTAACCATTTAGGGTAGAACACCTCCTTGATAGCCCCTGCTTTCTTCAATTTTGCGACCTCTTCTCTCACAGCGTCGGTATGTTCTTTCGACGGTCGCCGAGGAGCCTGCTTCTTAGGCGTTATAGCCGGGTTAACATTAAGGTGATGGCAGATGAAATCTGAGTCAACCCCGGGGGCCTCATAGGGATCCCAGGCGAATACGTCCACATTCTGTCGGAGAAAATCAATTAGTGTTGACTTCTCCTGGGGTGGTAATTCTGAGCCGACCTGAAAAAACCTCTCAGGGTCTGATCCGACGAGTACCTTACTAGATCCTTACAACTCACCTCCATGGTTGGTCCTCCGCCACCCGCAGTTGGGACCGGGGTCATTAATTGCTATAAGCCGTTCTCGGCTGAGGTGGAAGGTTCACTATTTGGTCGTCATGAGATTGCCGACACCATGCATTGCCTAGCCATTCCTTGGTTCCCAACGACTTCTTTCACTCGCCCTCCTGATGGATACTTCACTTTTTGGTGTAAAGTCGATGACATAGCCCCTAGTGCATGAAGCCATGGTCGGGCCACGATGGCCGTGTAGGGGGAATACGCATCGACTACAATGAAGTCTACCTCCACCACGTCTGAATCTGTTTGTACAAGCAGCCTAATCATGCCTTTGGGGATGACGGTTTTTCCTTCAAAACTGACCAAAGGGGAGTCGTATGCCGACAAGTCCTCTGGCTTCAAGTTCAATCCTTTATACAAGTCAGGATACATTACTTCCACGGCGCTGCCTTGATCAACCAACACTCTTTTTACGTCATAACCTCCAATTCTGAGCGTGACAACTAGGGCATCATCGTGGGGTTGTAGGGTTCCTTGTTTGTCCTCATCCGAGAACCCGATTAAAGGCGAGGCAGTTACTTTGGCTCTCTTAGACTCCCTATCGTCCGGCTCGGTCGGGAATCTGCCCACTGACATTACTCTGGAGGGGCTAGAATCGGTCCTTCCAGGTGCGGCGAGAATGACATTTATGGTGCCCAGGGGTGGCCTCAATGTACTTTGTCTGGTTTCAATGTTTGACTGTTTCTGCCATCCTTCAGGACGATGCAACAGATGCCTTAACTTCCCTTCCCGAACGAGCCGGTTCAAATGGTTTCTTAGATTCCTGCAATCATTGGTGGTGTGACCTGGCTCTTGGTGGTACGCGTAATATAGACTCTGATTACGTCTCGAGGGGTCACCTGCCATCCTATTCGGCCATTGAAAGAACGGTTCGCCCTTCACCATTTCTAGGATCTTGTGTAGTGGCTCTCAGAATATAGCATGGACCGCTATTGCCCCCGTGGAATCGGACTGTTCCAAGTAATCTCTTCTTGGCCTATTATTGTTGATAATGCGGTCCGACCTGAAGTCCCTCCTCTCCTGAAGGACAACTTTAGCTTTGCCCTTCCCCATCTGCTGGTCTTCCTCGACCCTTTTGTACTTATCAATTCTATCCATAAGTTGGCGTACGCTGGTGACTGGCTTCCCAGTGAGGGATTTTCTCAAGCCATGCTTTGTCGGCAGGCCCCTCTTGAATGTACTAATGGCGACGTCATCGTAATTTCCTTTTATCTCATTATACATTTCCCAGTATCTGTCAGAGTAGGCCTTCAATGTCTCCCCTTCCCGCATGGACAATGATAGGAGAGAGTCTAGAGGCCGAGGGACTCTGCTGCTGGTAATGAAACGAGAACCAAAAGCCTGTGTTAGCTGTTTAAAGGAATCTATGGAATTTGGCTTGAGAGCGTCAAACCATCTCATCGCCATGGGTCCCAAGCTAGACGGGAACACCTTGCACATTAACGCCTCGTCCCTGGAAT